>NW_027175292.1:455000-460000 GCF_028021215.1 Eschrichtius robustus | reverse complement strand
CCTGGACATGGACATGGACATGGACCGGGACCTAGACTTGGGCTCCGTCGTCTGCGGGGTCCCCCGGCCGCCGGGTCGACCAGTTCTCCCCGCGGACTTGGACTTCGACTTAGACTTGGACTTCGACTTGGACCTGGACCTGGACCTGGACATGGACATGGACATGGACATGGACATGGACCGGGACCGGGACCGGGACCGGGACATGGACCCGGACCCGGACCCGGACCCGGACCCGGACCGGGACCTGGACATGGACCTGGACCTGGACCTGGACCTGGACCTGGACCGGGACCGGGACCTGGACCTGGACCTGGACATGGACATGGACCTGGACCCGGACCCGGACCCGGACCCGGACCCGGACCCGGACATGGACCTGGACATGGACATGGACATGGACCGGGACCTAGACTTGGGCTCCGTCGTCTGCGGGGTCCCCCGGCCGCCGGGTCGACCAGTTCTCCCCGCGGACTTGGACTTCGACTTAGACTTGGACTTCGACTTGGACCTGGACCTGGACATGGACATGGACCTGGACCGGGACCGGGACCGGGACCGGGACATGGACCCGGACCCGGACCCGGACCCGGACCCGGACCCGGACCCGGACCCGGACCGGGACCGGGACCGGGACCTGGACCTGGACCTGGACCTGGACATGGACCCGGACCCGGACCCGGACCCGGACCCGGACCGGGACCTGGACCTGGACCTGGACCTGGACCTGGACCTGGACCTGGACATGGACATGGACCCGGACCCGGACCCGGACCCGGACCCGGACCCGGACCGGGACCTGGACCTGGACCTGGACCTGGACCTGGACATGGACCTGGACCGGGACCTGGACCTGGACCTGGACCTGGACCTGGACCTGGACATGGACATGGACCTGGACCTGGACATGGACATGGACCGGGACCTAGACTTGGGCTCCGTCGTCTCCGGGGTCCCCCGGCCGCCGGGTCGACCAGTTCTCCCCGCGGACCTGGAATTGGACTTAGACTTGGACTTCGACTTGGACCTGGACCTGGACCTGGACCTGGACCTGGACCTGGACCTGGACCTGGACCCGGACCCGGACCCGGACCCGGACCTGGACCCGGACATGGACATGGACATGGACCGGGACCTAGACTTGGGCTCCGTCGTCTCCGGGGTCCCCCGGCCGCCGGGTCGACCAGTTCTCCCCGCGGACTTGGACTTCGACTTAGACTTGGACTTCGACTTGGACCTGGACCTGGACATGGACATGGACATGGACATGGACCTGGACCGGGACCGGGACCGGGACATGGACCCGGACCCGGACCCGGACCCGGACCCGGACCCGGACCCGGACCGGGACCTGGACATGGACCTGGACCTGGACCTGGACCTGGACCTGGACCGGGACCGGGACCTGGACCTGGACCTGGACATGGACATGGACCTGGACCCGGACCCGGACCCGGACCCGGACCTGGACCCGGACATGGACCTGGACATGGACATGGACATGGACATGGACATGGACATGGACATGGACCGGGACCTAGACTTGGGCTCCGTCGTCTCCGGGGTCCCCCGGCCGCCGGGTCGACCAGTTCTCCCCGCGGACTTGGACTTCGACTTAGACTTGGACTTCGACTTGGACCTGGACCTGGACCTGGACATGGACATGGACATGGACATGGACATGGACCGGGACCGGGACCGGGACCGGGACATGGACCCGGACCCGGACCCGGACCCGGACCCGGACCGGGACCTGGACATGGACCTGGACCTGGACCTGGACCTGGACCTGGACCGGGACCGGGACCTGGACCTGGACCTGGACATGGACATGGACCTGGACCCGGACCCGGACCCGGACCCGGACCCGGACCCGGACATGGACCTGGACATGGACATGGACATGGACCGGGACCTAGACTTGGGCTCCGTCGTCTGCGGGGTCCCCCGGCCGCCGGGTCGACCAGTTCTCCCCGCGGACTTGGACTTCGACTTAGACTTGGACTTCGACTTGGACCTGGACCTGGACATGGACATGGACCTGGACCGGGACCGGGACCGGGACCGGGACATGGACCCGGACCCGGACCCGGACCCGGACCCGGACCCGGACCCGGACCCGGACCGGGACCGGGACCGGGACCTGGACCTGGACCTGGACCTGGACATGGACCCGGACCCGGACCCGGACCCGGACCCGGACCGGGACCTGGACCTGGACCTGGACCTGGACCTGGACCTGGACCTGGACATGGACATGGACCCGGACCCGGACCCGGACCCGGACCCGGACCCGGACCGGGACCTGGACCTGGACCTGGACCTGGACCTGGACATGGACCTGGACCGGGACCTGGACCTGGACCTGGACCTGGACCTGGACCTGGACATGGACATGGACCTGGACCTGGACATGGACATGGACCGGGACCTAGACTTGGGCTCCGTCGTCTCCGGGGTCCCCCGGCCGCCGGGTCGACCAGTTCTCCCCGCGGACCTGGAATTGGACTTAGACTTGGACTTCGACTTGGACCTGGACCTGGACCTGGACCTGGACCTGGACCTGGACCTGGACCTGGACCCGGACCCGGACCCGGACCCGGACCTGGACCCGGACATGGACATGGACATGGACCGGGACCTAGACTTGGGCTCCGTCGTCTCCGGGGTCCCCCGGCCGCCGGGTCGACCAGTTCTCCCCGCGGACTTGGACTTCGACTTAGACTTGGACTTCGACTTGGACCTGGACCTGGACATGGACATGGACATGGACATGGACCTGGACCGGGACCGGGACCGGGACATGGACCCGGACCCGGACCCGGACCCGGACCCGGACCCGGACCCGGACCGGGACCTGGACATGGACCTGGACCTGGACCTGGACCTGGACCTGGACCGGGACCGGGACCTGGACCTGGACCTGGACATGGACATGGACCTGGACCCGGACCCGGACCCGGACCCGGACCTGGACCCGGACATGGACCTGGACATGGACATGGACATGGACATGGACATGGACATGGACATGGACCGGGACCTAGACTTGGGCTCCGTCGTCTCCGGGGTCCCCCGGCCGCCGGGTCGACCAGTTCTCCCCGCGGACTTGGACTTCGACTTAGACTTGGACTTCGACTTGGACCTGGACCTGGACATGGACATGGACATGGACATGGACCTGGACCGGGACCGGGACCGGGACATGGACCCGGACCCGGACCCGGACCCGGACCCGGACCCGGACCGGGACCTGGACATGGACCTGGACCTGGACCTGGACCTGGACCTGGACCGGGACCGGGACCTGGACCTGGACCTGGACATGGACATGGACCTGGACCCGGACCCGGACCCGGACCCGGACCTGGACCCGGACATGGACCTGGACATGGACATGGACATGGACATGGACATGGACATGGACATGGACCGGGACCTAGACTTGGGCTCCGTCGTCTCCGGGGTCCCCCGGCCGCCGGGTCGACCAGTTCTCCCCGCGGACCTGGAATTGGACTTAGACTTGGACTTCGACTTGGACCTGGACCTGGACCTGGAACCGGACCGGGACCGGGACCTGGACATGGACATGGACATGGACCTGGACCTGGACCTGGACCTGGACCTGGACCTGGACCTGGAACTGGACCGGGACCGGGACCGGGACCGGGACCTGGACATGGACCTGGACCTGGACCGGGAACTGGACGTGGACGTGGACGTGGACCTGGACCTGGACCTGGACCGGGACCGGGACCTGGACTTGGGCTCCGTCGTCTCCGGGGTCCCCCGGCCGCCGGGTCGACCAGTTCTCCCCCCGAGGACTTGGGCTCCGTGGGCCTCAGATACCTATCCTCTACTTGTGTCCTGAACGATCGGTGTGCCGAGTTCGTCTCTTTTTATTAAGATTAAACGTGTAAACGAGAACCACTGAAGTTTAAATAGTACTCTATTTTTATTCTCCTCGCCGGTGGACGGTCCTCCGTTGCGGCGGCAGCGAGGGGAAAACGACAACGAGGACAACAGAAGGAAACTCTAGCTCTCGACGTACTCGTGCCGGCTGAGGCCTCCCTGCTGTCCACCTTCCGTGGAATCGCAGGGACGTTGGAGAAAAATGCTTCCGGGTCCTAGGTCCCAGGTCCTAGGTCCCAGGTCCCAGTTCCCAGGTCCCCAGGTCCCCAGGTCCCCAGGTCCCCAGTGCCCCGTCCGCGGCCGTCACTGAGCGGAGAAATGCGCACCAGGAGGATCGGGTTCGTCTTCGTGTCCCCGCCGCCCTGCTGCTCCCGATTCCGATGCGGCCCGCTCACTCGACTGCCGGTTGTCGGGCGCCACCTGCCGGTCGCTCGTTTTTTAAGAGGTCGACCAGATGGCTGGGCCGGCCTGGGTGGGCGGGGCTAATTTTTGAATGACGGAGGGAGGTGTTACAGTGGGAGGAGGGCAGGGGATGCTAGATCATGGGCCAGAGGCCAGAGGCCAGGGGGGCGGGGGATGGAAGCCACTCCAGTCTTCTTTTTTTGTGTTTGTTTGTTTGTTTGTTTGTTTGTTTGTTTATTTTTTCTTTTTCTTTTTTAATTTTTAAAAAAATTTTTTATTTTTAATTTTTGGCTGTGTTGGATTTTCGTTGCTGCGTGCAGGCTTTCTCTACTTGTGGCGAGTAGGGGCTACTCTTCAGTGTGGTGCATGGGCTTATCATTGCGGTGCCTTTTCTTGTTGCATGAGCTCTAGGCGTGCGGGCTTCAGTAGTTGTGGCACACGGGCTTAGTTGCTCCGCGGCATGTGGGATCTTCCTGGACCAGGGATCGAACCCGTGTCCCCTGTATTGACAGGCAGATTCTTAACCACTGCGCCACCAGAGAAGTCCCTTATTTATTTATTTATCTATCTAACCATTCATTCATTCATTCATTCATTCACTTATTTACTTATGGCTGTGTTGGGTCTTCGTTTCTGTGCGAGGGCTTTCTCTAGTTGAGGCGAGCGGGGGCCACTCTTCATCACAG
>NW_027175292.1:435000-450000 GCF_028021215.1 Eschrichtius robustus | reverse complement strand
AGAAAGAAAGAAAGAAAGAAAGAAAGAAAGAAAGAAAGAAAGAAAGGAAGGAAGGAAGGAAGAAAGGCTTATGTCTTTGTCAAAAGTCATCACTTATTTTCTAGGTTGCCTTTATCAGGTCTTGGAGGACTCACATCAACTTAGTCCTCTCGATATTCAAAGAACCAGGTTTGGCTCAGAACTGAAGAAGAAGCTTCTCTCTCTGCCTAGCAAGTCTTTCCTTGGGATGTTGGTGACATGGCTAACGAAGCACTGTTTCACAGTGACCTATCAGATTAAGTGCTTTACAATCTTTTGGATATTTTGGACACATTTGCTCAAAAATTGAAGGACAGATGAAGTCCTTTGGACTTCGAACGCACTTTGAGATAGGATCCAGGAGGAGAGGGCCCTCAAAATAGCTCAAAAATGTGTTCTCTCTCCTGAGAAATGAGAGAGATGAAACTGAGTAAGTTTCTTGGAGAGGTTCGATGACACGGGAAAGTGTTGTCAAAGAGGAAGGAACAACGTGAAGTCTTCTTTGGCTTGTGTCTGTACACCAATGTGTTCTAACTGTTCCAGAAATGATGGGATCTTTCTTCCTGGAAGTCTTCTCTGCCCTGGCATAAAGTGTTGTCTGTTATCGTCAAAATGGAGGCTCACACGAAAGGGGCTGAACCCAGTATCAGGGAGATGTTCTAACCGACTTTCACGCCAAGGCAGTAACAACAGCCTGTGGAAAGATGGTGGGGGTGGCGGGGCACACGTGGATCAGGTCCATTCTGTCCTTTCAACAGCCGGTCGGGGCTATGGCAGACGGGAGACGTTGGCCCAGCCGGTTGCTCCCTGGCCAACCTCCCCCCTCCCCCACACCTTGCATTCCTTCACCCGCCCATGGTGCCTCCAAGATGACTCCAATTGTAAATAGACATTGGCAGGAAGACTTCTACAGTCTACCGGCAACGTCTGACCTGTCATGCTTGTAACCCTGGGGGGGAAAAATCATTTTTCTCTATGGAAAGAAAACCTCCTCTCTCTGGACCCTCTGAACCCCAGCCACTGGATTTCATTCCACTGCCACTTAGTAGGGGTCATCCAAACATCCTTGTATGTTTTCCGTGTGGGTTGAAGTCTTCCCTCGCTGCAAGCCTGATGTCCTCACCGTGGCACAGAGACTGTTAAAAAAACAAAATGTGTTTGCCACTTGGGGTCTACCTTCCACAGCCTCCCGTGTGATCAGATCAAGGCACCCGCTTCTCTGGGCAAATCCTACAATCCTTCACAAAAGCTCTTGTAAACTTTTTGGAACCGTCACTCGTCCAGTCACCCTCAATCATCAGGCAAGGTCGGCAGAACCGATGGAAAAACTGGACTCCAAGAAGAACAAGAATGACTTACATGGGGTTGAATGAACTGATGAATAGGATGACAATGTGTATGACTACTTGTGTAAAATAGGACTGCTTGGGGAAGCGGGGGATAGATAACTTAGGAGGTTGAGATGAACATATACACATTACTGTACATAAAGTAGGTAATCAACAAACACCTCCTACTATATAGCACAGGAAACTCTACTCACTACTTTGTAATAACGTATGAGAGAAAAGAATCTGAAAAAGAATATCTATATAAAGTATTTTGATATATATATATATAAAGAGAGAGAGAGAGAGAGAAAAACAGAGAGAGAGAGGGAGAGAGGGAGAGAGGGAGAGATTAGGACTGATTGTTAAATCTTTTGTTTTCCAGATACAAGGAAAAACAAAAACAAACAAACAAAACCCAATTTTCTTCTTTTATTTTTAAAGGGGGACGTCCATTTGGTAACTTATACCTCTGTCAGCAGGATAGAATCACTGATCTTTTTCTCCCTACTTTCCTTAATTCAGAAACTCTCAGGGAGGCTTCTTATTTCCCTGGCAATAGAGTTATTTGCATATGTTACTTGGAGGCCAAAATTATGTTTCCATAAAACGGGGATACACACTTGTGGATATGAAATTCTGGTCTTACTCACTTCCCTTAGGGTGTTGTTCTTAACCTGAAAACTGGACTGCATCCCGAAGTTTTTTGAGTTCCCTCCAATATCTGGCTACGACTCTCTCCATGAACGTTTTGCCATTTTCTCCCACCCTTTTGACTTGGCATCACTGAGAACTAAAACGGCCCTTTGCCTGAAGCCCTGCAAACGGAAGCTAGAGAACTTGACGAAAACCTTAGAGAAACGGCCACAACGGCTCCTATGGAAAAAGTCCTCGTTCCTGTTTCTGTGAGAGCCACTCTGAAATTTGAACCAAACACCCGACGACATCATCAGAGTTATTTCAAACTTCTAAAGTTGCTTCGACCCTGACATCTAGAAATCTCCTTGACTCAGAGACAGACAGACAGACAGACAGACAGACAGACAGACAGACAGACACACACACACACACACACACACACACACACACACACACACACACACACACACACACACACACACACGAGTCACCAGCTCAGCTTTAATATGTTCCAAGGAACTTTCAGAGGAGGGAACTGTTGGGCTCCAGAGTAGGCCGCCCCAAAATGTGCCTCCATGCTCTATTGCTTATTTTGAATTCAAGTGACCTAAGAACCGGCCAGCACAAGAGGGACACACTGGCCCTCCTTTCTGTCCTCCTGCGGAGGAAGATCTCAAGTGAAGACGTCTGCTTTCACGCGTGTCCATGATTCTCAAATGGTGTAGTGGGGTTTCCTGGGTTAGGAAAAGGAGGGGACTCCTTTTGCCTGGAAAAAAAGCCTGTTTCTCACACATCCTCCTCCCATCCCTTCCTCTCTCCCTCCTTCCCTCCCTGCAGTTTGGAGGGGGCAGCCTAAGGGTGGGGGAAATTGGGGAAAGAAAAAAGAAAAAGCCATTCATTAAAGAGAAGCTCGAGGCAAAGTCAAACGCTCCGACTTGACCGGAGAGCTTTCTGCATTTGAATGGAGCGATTGAACGAGGCCCTGCCGAATGAATCGTCCGGACCTCCCCTCCCCCGCTCCTGGCAAAGGTCAGTCCAGGGGACTTAGGAAGGAGCGCTGGAGAAGGAACGGGGGTGGGGGTGGGGGTGGGGGCGGGAACAACAGACAATAGCCGCTGCCTGCCTGCCTGCCTGCCCGCCCGCCGGGCTGAGGCCTGAGGGCTGAGGGCCACGCTGGCTCCTGCAACACAATCCCTTCCAGGAAACTGCTGTGATGACTATTTGGCAGTGAATGATCAAATCTGAACTCTCTTGGCCTATTTCTGCAAAAGGCCCGAGTCTCAGCTACGACAGATTCTCTGGATTTCTTGGCACATGGACTGACCCGCACCCTCCCATCCTGTCAGATCCTCCTTTGTACACACACCTCCACTGGAAGGGTTCTTTGGCCTCGTCCAGAAAACGAACAAGCAAGAACAAACACACAAACAGACTGAATTGATGTGTTGGTATTTGTTGGAAAGAAACATGCTCCTCTCACACACCTGAGGGCAGGAAGCGAAGGCAGGTTCTCAGCGGGGGGGGGGACGGGGAACCTGAACCGAGGTCGGTCAGCGGTCCCCCCCCAACCTCTCTCCCAGGTCACGTGGGCCTCCCCTCCCCGCCTCTCTCTACGCCCCCCTGCCCTGGTTCTGATATTTCACTTGGGAAACTTCTCTAGGCCGACCGAGATGCCAGCTTGCTGTCCTGCTGCTTCATGTCCATCTCTACCAGCCGTGCCCAAAAGGCACGTGAAATCATGGACAGCAAATAGCGCCCCCAGAGCTGTGTGTGTGTGTGTGTGTGTGTGTGCGTGTGCGTGTGCGTGTGCGTGTGCGCGCGCGCGCCAATTTTCCAGGAAGCGGTGAGGGAGCAAAGGGAGGGCTGGGTGAAGGAATCCTGGGTGCCTGTCATCGCACACCCCGCAGAGCACCATTTATTTCCTTCTCCATGTCTGAAAGACACTTAGTCCTCATTTCAGCAACTTGATGGTGATTCCCCTTCTAAATACGTGACAAAACCTATGAAGTACTGGACTCATTGAATCTGTAACTGCTAACAGGGCCCAAGGAGTTTTCAATCGATGGCAGGAAAAGAAATGATCCTGAACATAAAACTGCCAAGAATTCCTATAGATGGAGTTATCATGGACCGACTTCTGGTGATACGTGCCATGGGGGCTCCCAATTGACAAACCGGAATGGGATAGGTAGACCCAGTCATCCCATGTTTTACCTCAAGCTGGAGAAGCAGAGAATATCATCTAAAAGCCTACCTTCATGGCGTCTCAGTGCTCAGGGCTCTTCCTTCTCGGGGATCTCGTGTTCTGTAGGGATAATTCACGTGCTGGGGCAGTAGGTTCCCAATATCAGCTTGTGAAATGGATTAAATGATGTCTTCCTTTTAAAAAGATAAAGATTATTTGGAAAAGTTATTAATAGTGAACACATGATGTTATCCTCTCTGATCTATAAACTAGAGTTGACCGTTGAACAACCAACATGGAGGGTTACGGGTGCCGAGCCCACGCACTGTGAAAATCCATGGATAACTTCACAGTCAGGGCCCTGTATCTGCGCTTCCACCTCCGGGGACTCAGCAACCACAGATCCTGCAGTGCCATAGTGCACGGCTATGGAAAACATCCACCTATGAGTCACACACACACACGCACACACGCACATGCACAGGTTTCAACTTTGTTGTGTTAATTCTTGTGGCCACTCATCCTTGACATGTGCGTGCATACCTATTTGAACAGTAATGTAACAGGTAACCCCCATCACTTGTGTTCTACTTTTTTACTGACCATTGAAACTTAGTTCCTGATTGACCCTAGGGTTTGTAATTATGTTTACAACTTCATAAAAATAGAAAGTCCCTCACTGATCGACAGCGAGTGTATGAAAGGAAAATTGACCCATTCTGACTCAGGGCAACTTTTCCTGGTTTTGAAAGACACACACCCATTCGGTAGTGCTTACGTATGTCCAAGTACTGATCCACTGAAGTGGGGTTGCTTTCTTTCTTGGTACCAAACTTTGCATTCTCAAAATACTTCGCCATCTACCTATTTATGCTGTAGATTGGTAGTAATAGACAATCTCCAAACGTCTGAACCTTGTCTCAATCGTGGGGCTCACACATTCTTTATAGAGTCAGTATATTCCCAGCATTCATTTCTTGATGTGAACTAGGTGAGGAATTTGCCATTGTGACGTTAGAATTGGCACCTCCTTGGTGTGAGGACACCAAGGGATAAGGCACCACTGAAGAATGTCCTTCCTTCACCATGCTGAGACTATTTTATTCAGTGTGAATCCTCTCATGTCCTACAAGTGCTGGCTCCATGGCGAATGGGATTCTCCCATGCATTGCATCGGATTTCTTCTACAGCGGTGATTATGTGGTCTGGCCCAAGACGACGGCCTGCTGTCCTCCTAGTAAAGCTTGTGCTGCCTTCCCTACCGCGTCAGGGATGCATCCCACTCTGAGCTGTCTGTGTGTGCTGAGGCTGGAGCGCCAACTGAAGGTTCTTCCACCGTGGTTCCAGGCTTAGGGTTTCTCCCCACATGATTTTCCTCGGCTTAAAGAGGGTAATTTCTGGCTGAAGGCTCTACCTCACTGATCTCAGACACAGGGTTTCTGCTGTGTGTGACTTCCCTGGTGTTTATAAGGACGAGTGCACTGGGTAATGTCTTACAAGATGTGTCAGGAAAACTACTTTCTCAGGGGAGTCTGCGGTGGGCATTACCTGCCCTTCTCCCCTAGTGGCCAGGCTTCTCTCCACACTGACTCGAATGAGCCTGGAGCCCACCTGGATTCAGGACTCTGGGAAATCCTCTTGCATCCTCCTCATCTCTCCTCCTGCTCCAGCTGTGAAAGCACATCTGATTGGTGCAGCCGATAACTTGTTTCGTGGGAAACATGGACCTGGATTTGGAGCCCTGCGTTGGAACCTGCGTGTGGTCTTCAGGTTCACGTCAGGAGGAGGAGCGAGGCGAACGAACGTTAAAGAGCAGCACCACGGGGAAGGGCGTCCTGAGCACGGGGAAGTACTCCCAGCCCTTCCCCAGAGCAGGAGGGACGCTGACTTTGGGCTCAGGTATTCAGGAACTGTCTGCTGATGCTCAGGCCCCAGACCAGAAACAGACTGTGAAATCCTTTGTTTTTCTAACGAGGGTGAATCCATTGTTCCATAGTGGATCGAACATTATTTTCAGAAAAACATATTCAATAACATCAGCTCCCTCGGAAGGCCAACCACCCCCCACCCCACCCCCCAACCCCACCCCCCCATCCTCATGAACTCTCTTTTAAAGGGAAAATGTCTGCTATGATGACGACTGTTGTGCCACACTCTGCCACGGTTTCAAGAGCAGAGGAGCTGGTTAGGAACTACCTATCACGTTGATCCATCCACTGGATGCAGGCGTGCCATGAGGTGAGTGTCCTGCACTGTTCTGAGTGTTAGATATGGAGCAGAAAGGAAGACGTGTGATTGTGGCCAGAAATTGTCCATCCTGGTGGGATCCTGAAAAAAAAAAAAAAATTAAAAAGAAAGAAAGAAAGAAAGAAGCACATCCCCTTCAGGCAGATGTGGATGCTCTGTAAGTGTATAGGCATCGGCGTGGTGGGGGGCAGAATACGCAAAGCTCCTCTGGGTAATCTTTTATCAGATAAATGGCTGTGGACAGACTCACCCATGGACACCAGATAACTGAGGTCCTCCAGCAGCACAGCTCTAGACAGCGTCCCCTGGAATTTGCTCATCAGGGCGCACTCTTCCTGGGTGAAGGTCGCACACACCCTTGAGACTCACTGATATTTAAAGACATGGTGGATATTCTGGCTCGGCCTGCGCCATCCCCACAATGTCCAAAGGTGACGGTCGAGATGACAAAACTGGAGAAAGACAGGTGTGTCTATCGCAAGCTCAGACACTGTTTGAGGTGCAGTTGACTATTCCCTTGGGTTGACTTGACACGTGCCTTTCAGATGCATCACGGAGATACGCACACTCCTGACTCAGGGTGACCTCATCGCAAGGGGATATGACATGAGGGGTGTTGAGCAATAACCCGGACCTTACACACGCACACGCACACACACACACCCCCCCCCACACCCCCCCACACCCCCCCCACACACACCCCCCCCACACACACACAAAAGAGGTTCGCGGGAGTAAAAGGTTAACGTTACCTCTGTTGACACCCACGACTGTACCTAGTTGTCACGAGACAGGAAGCTCAACTATACATTTAACCCTTATCTGTTCCTGTGCTTTCTTGCAGAAAATCCTCCTGCGCTTCTTTCGCCTCGTGGAAGCGCTTGCTCTTCCCCATAGGTAGCCACCGTGGAACCAGCTGCTGCTGATCCAAGAATTTGGAGGATTTCCGGAAATGATCAGTGATCCCGAGACAGACTCTCCCTTCCGTGATCAAAGCGACTCGGGGAGCTGTCTCTCGCCCCCCCCCCCCCCGCCCCCACATCCCCACCCCCCCCCCCCCCCACCCCGCACACCGCCTTCTCCCTTGTGTACAAGCTATGTCTTTTCATTAAAACGTTTTGCCTTGTTAGCCTTAGAGTCTTGTGGAAGCGATCTTCATTTCTATGGTACTGCTGTGCAAGAATCTGGAAAGGGCCCGGTAACGGGTATGTCTGTAGCTCCCTCCTAGAGCTGGCCTGTGTCTACGTACGGATCCGAGTGCCACAGTTAACTTGTGAAAGAGCTCTCTTGAACTGGCTTAGAAGGAAGCACTCCCGAATTCAGTCCACTAGAAAGGGACCCGCCCGAAGGTTTTTGCAAGTTCACGTGATCTAGGATGAACCCTTCAGCCGAGATATAGCCAAGGTCAAGGGATGGGTTTTATGAAACTAGGCAGGTCTTTAGCGTGATCAGCATTCGAGGTCAACCTTTTCTTCTATCTACGTCGACCCCAAATCCAATAAGTTCACGGGAGTGAACCGAATTCGTCAGCAAGAAAAAGAACTTGGGGGGTGATGGCTGACGTCGTCTAAAGTCTCAGGAGATGTTCACGGGTCATCTCATCGTCATGGGATTTAGAACAAGTGATTTCGATAGCTCTAGGTGGAGGAACTCCTTAAGAAAGGTTATGTGTTGTGGTATGTATGTCTACTTAAAAAGAGTTTCTCCCAGACCTTTGGGGTCACTTTAGAAACTTTAGAGTTGGCGTAAGTGGAATGATGGGGAATTCGTGGAACGTCTAGATCGTTTCCAAAGATAACCTATGGAAACGTTCTTGGCTCAACAAGTCTCAGTGGACCTACTTCTCTCTCTTTATTACAGAAGGAACTGTAAAACTAAAACTAACTGTAAAACTAAAGATGTTTCGATGTATGACTCCACACCTCTGGCATCACTTTGGGGGAAAGAAATTTTGAAAAAGTGACGCTGTGTGAAAATGTATGCTTCTAGACATGATGGAATGGAATCATCCATTTGCCGGTCCAGAAACACTGGTGTCACGGACCCCGTTCACCGTGGCTTCCTAGTTCCTGTTCATGACCGATTCAGGTTTCTAAGGGTTCTGAATTCTGATTGTCTTTTTCTTGTTTTCTTCTCCATTCTTGTCTCAAAGAACTTTACGTTCCAGAAATATATTTTACTTACCAAATCACAGATTGTCCGTTTGTTACAAAAACTTTTAGGTTGAGAGATTTTCTCTTTCTTTCTTTCTTTTTCTTTCTTTCTTTCTTTCTTTCTTTCTTTCTTTCTTTCTTTCTTTCTTTCTTTCTTTCTTTCTTTCTTTCTTTCTCTTTTTCTCTTTTTCTCTTTCTTTCTTTCTTTCTTTTCTCTTTCTTTCTTTCTTTCTTTCTTTCTTTCTTTCTTTCTTTCTTTCTTTCTTTCTTTTTCTTTTCTTCTCTTCTCTTCTCTTCTCTCTCTCTCTCTCTCTCTCTCTCTCTCTCTCTCTCTTTCTTTCTTTCTTCCCCCAAGTCTGTGCATTGTGTTTCTTTCACTTTGTTCTGTTCCTAGGTACTAAGGATTTCTTTTTAATGTCATTAGCTTAAATAAGGGGCTTTGCATTTTTTGGCGAAAGCACCAGAAAAATATTTTCTCATTAAGGGTCGGAATGTTGTTTGCCGGTGATGAGGCTCTCCTTCTGCCAGATGACTGACGATTGGATGGAGGAATATAGTACACATGAGTAT
Source organism: Eschrichtius robustus (assembly GCF_028021215.1). Taxonomy (NCBI): domain Eukaryota; kingdom Metazoa; phylum Chordata; class Mammalia; order Artiodactyla; family Eschrichtiidae; genus Eschrichtius; species Eschrichtius robustus. The sequence goes on along the minus strand of NW_027175292.1, from coordinate 440,860 downwards.
GTTCACGAACACATACTGACGTTTCAGAGGACCTTAAATTAAAAACAGAGACCCTGGGCTTTCCTGGTGGCGCAGTGGTTGAGAATCTGCCTGCTGATGCAGGGGACACGGGTTCGGGCCCTGGTCTGGGAAGATCCCACATGTCGCGGAGCAACTAGGCCCGTGAGCCACAATTACTGAGCCTGCGCGTCTGGAGCCTGTGCTCTGCAACAAGAGAGGCCGCGATAGTGAAGAGGCCCGCGTACCGTGATGAAGAGTGGCCCCCGCTTGCCGCAACTGGAGAAGGCCCTTGCACAGAAACGAAGACCCAACACAGCCAAGAATAAAAATTTTTTAAAAATTAAAAAAAAAACACCAGAGACCCCCCTCGCCTCCCCCCTCCCCGCCCTGTAAAATTCATCTGAAGTGGAGAAAAAAACCTTGCTAAAAATCCTTTTCCTTTTCATTCGATCAACATGGTGCATGGATTTCCTAGCAGAAACTTAAGCGAGGTGCATGTTCATCGTTCAGCAGAATTCTAATTTTCTAGTTCTAAGGAAAACTGCTAAAACGAATGAGGATAACACCTTCCCATGCAATCCTTAGGGAAAGCTCCCACCCAATTGAGTGAAAGGAAACTTGGTTTGGAAACAAACGAGTCTTCATTTGGCGACCTTTGGTAGAAATGAGGTGAGGGAGGGAGGGAGGGAAGGAGGGGGAGAGAGAGAGAGAGAGAGAGAGAGAGAGAGAGAGAGAGAGAGAGAGAGAGAGGGAGAGAGGTGTCTCACTTTCCATGGTTCCAGTGTGTACACATTTCAATGACTAGGTGAAATCGCACCAAGACCTAACTACGTGTTTCGAATGTCAGTTTCCACAATTGATGAACGGTAGCTGCGTGAAGTCCAAAGTTTGCTGCTGCCTGTTCAGTCTGCAATGACTCCACAAATAACAAACGTGCGTGCCCCCGTGTCCAGTGACCGATCCTCTTTCAGAGCCTGTCGGTGATTGCCTGGTGTGTATGTGTCTGTTTTCCGGGTCACACGCAGTGTGTCGTGGTGTTGTCCCCAGCCCCGGTCTCCCCCGTCCGTGGAAAATAAAAAGAAAGAATTGCCCGAGGACGACGAAAGTGCGGCTAAGAAACCCAAAATGATGACACTGGAAGTCCACTTGGATGGGGTTAGGAGACACCTGAGCATGCCTAGGACAACACTGTCACCGTGTGAGAGACCAGCGCAAGGAGAGCTGAAGAATACAAAGAAGAAAAAGGAGGAGGGGGGAGGGGGGAGGGGGGGGAGGACAGGCTGAAGATGTCTCCAGGCGATGACGTTGGTGAAAACGTTCCCATTCAGAAAAGCACTTCGAGAGATAGTTCTGGACCCACAGAGCACAAAGGGTTATCGTGTTGGAGGCTGATCTTCAGTTAGGGGAACAACAAACAAACAAACAGAAAAACAAACAAAAAATAGGACTGCTTATCCAGAGGTAGAAAAGATACCACGCCAAGAAGGCGAGCACTGTTGAAAACTGCTGTTCCTAGGATTTTACAAAATGAATCAGATGCTTTCATGTCGATGCTTTCCATGACAGTCCACTAAATAAATCGTAGTTTGGCTCTTTTTATATTCTCTACCTTTTAAATGGTGAGTGAGTAAGAGAGTTTTTAAATGTTTTGATACGATTTTTTATTTTTCCCCCCCTTTTGGTACGATTTTTGAATGTCGTGGGACAACGGTATTTTTCCCCCGTGGAGGTGAACAAGATTGCTTTTTTGAGCTTCAGCTTTCAGGGTCATTTTAGGGTCCTGAACTGCCCTGCCCAGTGAGCCCTGTGTGTCGTTGTGCCCCTTTAGAAGTGCTGGTGCTTGATGACATCATGATATCGAAATCTTGATTGTTGACTTACAAAACCACTGTTGGGAGTTTGTTTGTTGCCTTAATCTCCCTTACCTATTGCACTCACGTGACTGTCCACTCTTTGTCTCTCTGTTTCTCTCTCTCTCCCTCTCTCTCCCTCTCTCTCCCTCTCTCTCCCTCTCTCTCTCTCTCTCTCTCTCTCTCTCTCTCTCTCTCTCTCTCTCTCTCTCTCTCTCTCTCTCCTCATAGATATACACGTACGGACACAGAGAGCGCTAACAGTGTGTCCGTACCTATAGCTACATAGGTGTGGGTGTTGATACAGATAGACATGTTACATGTCTTCTTCACCCCCTCCGTGGGCACTTAGTGGAGTTACTGGGTCGCATGGTAGTTTTGTGTGCAGTGTTTTGAGGGACTTCCGTACTGTTTTCCATACTGCTGTCTTTTGTCGGAGAGCCATTCTGTCACCCGCCAGGTGACATCTCTGAGTCCTCCAGCATGCCACGGTGGTGGTGGTCTCTCTCAGCTTGAAAAATACGTGTGCGATCAGGAGCCACTTTTTCTGCCTTTACGAACTTGCTGTCGCAACTCCAGATCCTGGGCCTGTCCGAATATCTTTGTCAAGAGAAATGCGTGCGCTTCTTTGGTTCCCCATTTATTTTTCTTAACTAAAAAAATGTTTTGTGTTTCATTTTTGTTTGTTTTGTTGTTGTGTTTCCGTTTTGCTTTGTTTTTTTTACTAAAAAAAGTTGTTTTCTTTCCTTTCTTTTTTTTTTTTTCTCCTAATTAATGAACATGTTCTGTTCGGGCCTCCTGCCCACTTTTCTCACTGGGTTGCTTGTTTTCTGGAGGCTGAATTGTGTGAGGCCTCGGTCTGTTTTGGATAGGCTCCCCTTACGGGATATGCTTGGGCTTGTCCTAGGCCTTTATAGGTCCATGTATACGTGCGCCACGAGCATAGGTAATACGTGTATGTATGTTATCCGTGCGTGCTTTTTCCTTTGTTTTCAAGGCCAGAGTAGTTCTACAGCTTGACTTCTTTGCTGGTATGGTTTGGTGTGGTCTTGGTGGGACTACGGTTGGTTGTCGATACTTACCGCACTCCACACACACACACCCCCACCCCCACGCACACGCACCCGCTCGCGCTCAGAGTGTTGCATTGTGTAGATGTACCGGAACTCAGCTTCTTTAGTGGATGGCTATGGACTCCACCCTCGCCCCCTGCCCCCCCACCCCCACCCGCCCGCATTCCCCCAACCCCCGCCTGCCTCACCCCCCCCCCCCACCCCCGCCCGTGGTTGTGGTCAGTCCATTTTGAAATCCATGTTCTCGTGACCGCAAGTGCATTTTCCCCCCACCCACGCACCCATGTGTTGTCTTTGGACTTTGTCGCCGTCTAGGCACAGATAGATGTTTATTTCCACTTGTGTGGGGGTCAGAGTGTATCCTTCCTTTCCTTTCTAGCTTCTGGGCTTTGCGTGTCTGCTTCCGAAAGACCTCCTCCGTTCGAGAAAGGATGCATTCCTGCGTTGTTCTCTGAGCGCTGGCCTGGTTTCGGTTTGCCAGTCCCCGCCTTCCCTTCCTCCCTCCCTCCCTCCGTCCGGGCAGCCGGGGATCTTGCTCGTGCCCCTCTGGGCAGCCCGTGCCAGCCTCCCCGGGCACCGCCGGCGTCTCCGTGGGATTTCCCCCCGCCCAGGAATCGCGTGGGGAGCGCGTCTCCTCCGAGGCAGCCTCCCGGCGACATCTTCCCGGCTTCCCCCGCCCCCCCACCCCGTCTGCTGCCGGGGTCGCGCCGTGTCGTGCCGACCCGGGGGCTAGCTCCGAGACGGACGCCTCGGGGCCGCGCCAGACGCCCGCCGCCTCGCCCCGGGCTGAGCTCGGGCGTTTGGGCGGCCCGGCGGCGCTGCAGTGTCCTCGGTGGCCGGCCGGCGACCGGGATCCGGCCCGGGGACGTTGGAGCCGGTTGTCAGGAGCCACCTGGCGGCCGCTTTTATATTGTCCCTTGTCTCTGGAGCTCCGGCGACCTTCGTGAGGGCTGTGACTCGGCCGCCGGGCCCGAGGCAGATTTCCGGGAGCCAGGCGACGCTGGTGGCGACTGTCCCGGTGGCGCCCAGGCGTGGGCGCCTCCTGCTGTCGCTTGAGATTGGGCGTGCAGGTCTGTGAGGGTGGGACCGTCGCCGCGCTCTCGAGCCGGTTTGAGGGGCCGCCTGGCTTGGTCGACCAGCATCCGCCCGCGCCCCTCCGGCCGCGGGGACCGACCCGGCCATCCGACCCGACCTGGGCCGGGCCGCCGCGGTGGGAAGGGAGAGGGTCTTTCGCGCCCTCCGGAGCGCCTGTGGATGGGCGGTCGGGCCTTCTCCTGGCTCACCCTTCGGAGTGTTCGTTCCCCGACCCCCTCCCTCCCCGGGTCCCCACAGCGCCCCGCTCCGGAGGTGGGGACCGGCCCGGGCCCGTGCGTTTAGGCCGGTGGAGGGCGCGCGTGGGTCCCGGTGGTCGGATTCTTTCTGACCGATGTTTTTCCGAGTCGGACTCCAGAGGTGGGGACCGGCCTGGGCCGCGAGGGGTGACCCGGAGAGACCGGCAAGGGCCAACACGGGTGCGGTCCCTCGTGGGCTCCGGTCGCCTGGGAGGCGCCTCCCTGGGAAAATGTTTTCAAGTCCCCCTGGGTCCGGGGACGTGGACGGACCGGGCCCTGCTCGCGCGGGTGGCCGGGGAGGGCGCACCCGGCCCTTCAGCGTGCCCACGTGGGTTCCCGGTCGGCGGACGCGACTTTTTCTCACCCTGCCCCGCCCCCTCCTCCACCGCGAGTCCCGGCCGGGGGGTGGGGACCGGCCCGAGCCTTACTGGGTGGCCCGGATAGGGCGGCCTGGGCCCGGGCGCGGTCCCTCGTGGGGCCCGCTCGTCGGAGGCGGCCGAGTGGGATATTTCTTTTTCTCTAACCAAGTCCTCGCCCGGAGACTCGGAGGGACCGGTACCTGCCCGCGCGGGCGAACTGGGGAGGGCGACCCCGGCCCGCTCGCTGCCTCTCCCACGTTTTCCCGCCCCTCCCGCCCCGCCCCGCCCCGCCCCCACTTTGCCACCACGCTCCTCGGGTCGACCAGATGGCCCCGAGAGCTCCGGGACTGGTGTGGATGGGGAAGTGTTGGGGACAGGTGGCGGGACCGAGGTCCCGGGGACCACCCCTGCGATTCGTGGATGGGCCCCGCTGCCGGGCGTCGTGATTTTTTTCGCCCGAAATGGGCCTTTTTTGCCACCAGGTAGGTGCTGACACGGTCTTCCTTGGCGTCTGTCGCTGAGGACTTGGGGACTCCGGACGCATGCAGGGCTCTGGGCTTGGGACTGCCGCCTGGCACCCGAACCGGCCCTTGCCGCTTGAGCCGCCCGCCTGGGCCTGCGCGCCGGCTCTCGTGTGTGCGCCCGGCTGACCCGGCCCGCGGTGCCGCCTCCGGTCTCTGGCTCACCCGAGGGCGGCGGGGCGAGGTGGCGCGTGGGTCTTCCACCCCGTGTGACTCCCACCCCCCGCCGCAGGCACCCGGTGGTGGCTGAGACGGCCCCACCCCGCAGGCTCCGTGCCACGTGTCAGGCGTTCTCCTGGCGGGGTCGTCGGCCAGTGTTGCCTGAGAGAAAGAAAAGGAGGTGGTAGTGGGGGGGGCTGGGGCTGCGGCTGCCGGTGAGGCTGAAGCAGGCTCCTCGGATGATGGTCCTCACCGTGCCCCTCCCCTTCGGGGCTTTCTGGCCCCTGGCTCGCTGGATTGACTGATCGATGTGGTGATGTCGCGCTCTCCTGGGCCGGACCTAAGTCGCGCTAGACGAGGGACGGACGTTCCTGGCGAACGGGACCGCTCTTCTCGTTCTGTCCGCGGGCCCCTCGCCTCTCTTTTCACACCCTCCCGGCCTGTCGAGGGGTGTGGGGGAAGGCAGGGGTGGTGGTCTCCGGCCCTGACCCTCGGTCTCCCGCCCCCTGCCTCATGGCGCGGGCGGGTCCGTGGTCCTCGGACGCAGCAGACACTCTCGCTTCGCCT
>NW_027175292.1:427500-430000 GCF_028021215.1 Eschrichtius robustus | reverse complement strand
CGGCGGCGGCTCCACCGTGGGGCCGCTCGCCCGCCCCGTCGCCTTCCCGCCGCCGGCCCTGGACCGGTTCCTTCCCGGCCGTCGGTCCTCCGCTCCGGGCCCTCCGCCCCCTCGCCGTTCGCCTCGGCCTGTCCTCCGAGCCTGGGGCCTCTCCTCCGTCGTCCGTCGGGCTCTCTCTCTTTCCCGCCCTCCCCCCCCCGTGTGCCCCCTGCCCGCTCGTTCCCCCGCTTCCCGTCGGAGCCTCCCTTACCGCCCTCGGTGGCGATAAGGGGGCCCGGGACGCGGGTGCGGGGCAAGGGCCCCGGGTGGGGGGGCGGGGTTGGGGTTTAGGAGAAAAGAGGGCCGCGCCCGTGCCCGGGCGCGAGCGGGAGGTCTCCGCCCGGCTTGGGGGACACGGTGGGGGCCTCGTCGGGCGGTGGCAGTGGTTGTCTCGTGCGGCGGTCGGCCCGGCGCCCGGCCGGGGCCCCGTGTCACGGGCCGGTAGCGCCGAGGCCCCGCGTGCTGCGGGCGGGCGCGGGCGGAGAGCGTGTCGGTCGGTTGTCGGGGCGGCGGCGGCGAGCGTGGGGCGCTCCGTCCCCCCCCGCCTCGCCCGCCTCCCCCTCTCCAGGTACCTAGCGCGTCCCGGCGCGGAGGTTTAAAGACCCATGGGGGGGTCGCCCGTCCGCCTTGGGGTCGGGGCGGTCGGGCCCGCGGGGAGTCGGGAGGCCCCCTCCCTTCTCCCCCAGACTCCGCTTTCCCACCCCCACCCCCACGGGGCCGGGGCACCGCGCCGCGCGCCACTGGTCCTCCCCGCCGCGGCCGTCGGGAGGGGGCTACCCGGCGGCCGTGGTGCGGGCCGGGCCCGTGTGCCGCGTGAGTGCGGGCCCCGCGTCCCTCGCGGGGTGGGGGGGGGTGAGGTGGGAACCCCCCGGGCGCCTGTGGGGTGTCCGAGCCCGCCCCGCCTGCGGGTCGGTGCCGGGCGCCCCGTCGTGAAACCTTCCGGCCCCTCCGGTCTGCTGTTTTCTGTCTGACTTGGCCGGCCAGAGGCAACCCCTCCGGGGGATGTGCCGTGCCACCGGCGGGGACCCCGCCGAAACGCAAAGAAACCAAACTCGTACGACTCTTAGCGGTGGATCACTCGGCTCGTGCGTCGATGAAGAACGCAGCTAGCTGCGAGAATTAATGTGAATTGCAGGACACATTGATCATCGACACTTCGAACGCACTTGCGGCCCCGGGTTCCTCCCGGGGCTACGCCTGTCTGAGCGTCGCTTGACGATCAATCGCCCCCCGGGGGTGTGCGCGCGTGCGTTGCGTGTGTGTGCGCTCGCGCGCGCGCCTTCCCGGGGTGGCGCGGCTGGGGGTTTCCTCGCAGGGCCGCCGGGGCCCTCTGTCCCCCTAAGTGCAGACGCGGCGCCCCCCCCCCTCCGCCTCGTGCTGAGGCCACGGGGGGGCCCGCTGCCCGCGAGAGGGAAGAGAAGGGAGAGAGAGCTCGCGACGAGGTCCCTGGCCGTTGGCCTCCGCGGTCGGTCCCCTTCGGGAAGCGCCCTCGCGCCGCAAGCGGTCTTTGGGCGTACCCCCGGGGTGTCGGTGGGCGGGGACGGTCCCGCGCCCTCGCGGCCGGGGCCCGCTGTGGTGGCGTGGCGGGGCCGCGTCCGTTCCGCCGTCGTTCGCCGCCCGCCCCCGGCGGCGGCGGCGTCCCGGCGACGGACGTCCGGCCCGCCTCCTCCGCGGCGCCCCGAGCCGCGCGTCCGGGGTCCGTGCCCGCCCCCGCCGCCTCGCCTCGCCGTGTCGGGGCGGGCGGCTCGGGCCGAGGCCGAGTCGTGCGTGCGCGGCCGCGCCCCGGGGATGCGTGCCCCGGCGGCGACCCGCGGGACGCCGCGGCGTCGCCTGCCGCCGCGCGCTTTCCCCCGGGCTGCGGCCGCGCCGCGCTCCGTGCCCGCTCCCGAGCCCGCGGTGGGCGTCTGTGGGTGGGTGGACCGGGGCGCTCGGCGTCCGTCGCTCGTCGCGGCGGGGGCGTCTCGCGGCTGCGTGGAGGACGCGGTGTGCGGCGTTGGCGGCGCGAGAGAGAGAGAGAGAGAGAGAGAGAGAGAGTGAGTGGTGGGAGTGAGTCGCTCGGTCGGTCGGGCGTGGAAGGAGGCGCGGGGTGAAGGAGGGCCCGGCGGTCGGGGGGCGACCGCCGGGTTTTCTCCACCACACCCCCGTGCCTTCCACGCCGTCCGCCGCTCTCCTCTCCTGTCCGTCCCCCTCTCCTCTCCTCTCCTCTCCTCTCCTCTCTCCTCTCCCGTCCCCCCGTCTCCCGTCCTCTCTCCTCCGTGACGACGCCGCCTCCGGGCCGCGCTCGGGTGTCGGTGCGTTTCCCGGCCCCGCCCGCTCTCCGCCCCGCGCGTCCGTCCGTCCCGTGGCCGCCGGCTCGTGCTCCCGTCCCGTCGCCCCTCCGCGCGTTCCTCTCCCCGCCCCTCGCCCCCGCGCACGGCGCGGGTGAGGGGAGCCGTCGGGGGTGGTGTGCTGGTCGACCGCG
>NW_027175292.1:417500-420000 GCF_028021215.1 Eschrichtius robustus | reverse complement strand
GGACCTGGACCTGGACCTGGACCTGGACCTGGACATGGACATGGACCCGGACCCGGACCCGGACCCGGACCCGGACCCGGACCGGGACCTGGACCTGGACCTGGACCTGGACCTGGACATGGACCTGGACCGGGACCTGGACCTGGACCTGGACCTGGACCTGGACCTGGACATGGACATGGACCTGGACCTGGACATGGACATGGACCGGGACCTAGACTTGGGCTCCGTCGTCTCCGGGGTCCCCCGGCCGCCGGGTCGACCAGTTCTCCCCGCGGACCTGGAATTGGACTTAGACTTGGACTTCGACTTGGACCTGGACCTGGACCTGGACCTGGACCTGGACCTGGACCTGGACCTGGACCCGGACCCGGACCCGGACCCGGACCTGGACCCGGACATGGACATGGACATGGACCGGGACCTAGACTTGGGCTCCGTCGTCTCCGGGGTCCCCCGGCCGCCGGGTCGACCAGTTCTCCCCGCGGACTTGGACTTCGACTTAGACTTGGACTTCGACTTGGACCTGGACCTGGACCTGGACATGGACATGGACATGGACATGGACCGGGACCGGGACCGGGACCGGGACATGGACCCGGACCCGGACCCGGACCCGGACCCGGACCGGGACCTGGACATGGACCTGGACCTGGACCTGGACCTGGACCTGGACCGGGACCGGGACCTGGACCTGGACCTGGACATGGACATGGACCTGGACCCGGACCCGGACCCGGACCCGGACCCGGACCCGGACATGGACCTGGACATGGACATGGACATGGACCGGGACCTAGACTTGGGCTCCGTCGTCTGCGGGGTCCCCCGGCCGCCGGGTCGACCAGTTCTCCCCGCGGACTTGGACTTCGACTTAGACTTGGACTTCGACTTGGACCTGGACCTGGACATGGACATGGACCTGGACCGGGACCGGGACCGGGACCGGGACATGGACCCGGACCCGGACCCGGACCCGGACCCGGACCCGGACCCGGACCCGGACCGGGACCGGGACCGGGACCTGGACCTGGACCTGGACCTGGACATGGACCCGGACCCGGACCCGGACCCGGACCCGGACCGGGACCTGGACCTGGACCTGGACCTGGACCTGGACCTGGACCTGGACATGGACATGGACCCGGACCCGGACCCGGACCCGGACCCGGACCCGGACCGGGACCTGGACCTGGACCTGGACCTGGACCTGGACATGGACCTGGACCGGGACCTGGACCTGGACCTGGACCTGGACCTGGACCTGGACATGGACATGGACCTGGACCTGGACATGGACATGGACCGGGACCTAGACTTGGGCTCCGTCGTCTCCGGGGTCCCCCGGCCGCCGGGTCGACCAGTTCTCCCCGCGGACCTGGAATTGGACTTAGACTTGGACTTCGACTTGGACCTGGACCTGGACCTGGACCTGGACCTGGACCTGGACCTGGACCTGGACCCGGACCCGGACCCGGACCCGGACCTGGACCCGGACATGGACATGGACATGGACCGGGACCTAGACTTGGGCTCCGTCGTCTCCGGGGTCCCCCGGCCGCCGGGTCGACCAGTTCTCCCCGCGGACTTGGACTTCGACTTAGACTTGGACTTCGACTTGGACCTGGACCTGGACATGGACATGGACATGGACATGGACCTGGACCGGGACCGGGACCGGGACATGGACCCGGACCCGGACCCGGACCCGGACCCGGACCCGGACCCGGACCGGGACCTGGACATGGACCTGGACCTGGACCTGGACCTGGACCTGGACCGGGACCGGGACCTGGACCTGGACCTGGACATGGACATGGACCTGGACCCGGACCCGGACCCGGACCCGGACCTGGACCCGGACATGGACCTGGACATGGACATGGACATGGACATGGACATGGACATGGACATGGACCGGGACCTAGACTTGGGCTCCGTCGTCTCCGGGGTCCCCCGGCCGCCGGGTCGACCAGTTCTCCCCGCGGACTTGGACTTCGACTTAGACTTGGACTTCGACTTGGACCTGGACCTGGACATGGACATGGACATGGACATGGACCTGGACCGGGACCGGGACCGGGACATGGACCCGGACCCGGACCCGGACCCGGACCCGGACCCGGACCCGGACCGGGACCTGGACATGGACCTGGACCTGGACCTGGACCTGGACCTGGACCGGGACCGGGACCTGGACCTGGACCTGGACATGGACATGGACCTGGACCCGGACCCGGACCCGGACCCGGACCTGGACCCGGACATGGACCTGGACATGGACATGGACATGGACATGGACATGGACATGGACATGGACCGGGACCTAGACTTGGGCTCCGTCGTCTCCGGGGTCCCCCGGCCGCCGGGTCGACCAGTTCTCCCCGCGGACCTGGAATTGGACTTAGACTTGGACTTCGACTTGGACCTGGACCTGGACCTGGAACCGGACCGGGACCGGGACCTGGACATGGACATGGACATGGACCTGGACCTGGAC
>NW_027175292.1:395000-412500 GCF_028021215.1 Eschrichtius robustus | reverse complement strand
GTGGGCCAATGACACATCACCTCCTAGTAAGCCATCAGGTTCACCGGTTCGGTGGCATGAAGTACATTTACATCCTCCTTGAGTTTGACTTTGAAAGTCTTGGGGCCCTGAGTAGGCCACCCCCAAATGTGCCTCCGTGGCATAGGGATGTTTTGGAATTTGAGTGACAACACCACGAGAGGGACACTCTGACTCTCCTTTACTTCTCCCCTCTGAAATCAGGAAGAAAATCTCTCACGTGAAAGGGGAGGGGGGCGGGAGGTGTAGAGATCATGACGAACTGAACTGCTTTCATGTCTCATGAAATGTTCACGAATCATCCAAGTAGGATTGCTCATAACAGAGGACATAGATGTTGACGAGATAAGAATGTTTAAGGGGAACTTTTCCCCCAATGATTGTTTTCCACAGGCCGACTTCAAGACTTTCCAACATCTCTGGTCATCTCTAGGCTTAGAGGTTGGCTAAGTGCCCTGACAGGGTGAAACCTCAGCGAGTGTCTACATCATCTCCACATAAGATAAAATACTGAAATGTTCATGGCTCCACAAGTCTAAGGGTCTCCCTGCTTTGGACCTTTTACGGAGGAGAGACTGAGCATGTTTGGTTCCATGCCTAGATAGATCTTGTGCTTTAGGGAAAGACTGTACTAGGTAGGAGCCTAGACTTCTACAAAGTATTCCATGTTCACACTGTTCACTGTGGTTGGCTTCCTTACTTTCACTGAAGAGGAAAAAAAAAAAAAAAAGACAGTGTCCAAGGACGAGGCATTCTAAAGAAGGAACGTGTGTGGTCCAAGCTACCTGATGTTGCCATCGTCACGGTAGGAAGAGGACTTTTTTGGGGGGGGGAGGGGGGAGGCAAAGTAGAAGGTGTATGGAGATAAGGTTTGGGGGAAGGAGAAAGAGATTTTTGTCCTAAAGGTAGTCATTTATCAATGGAAAAGAAAGAAAACAAGGGACAAGCTAAAAATGGGCACAGACAGTTGGAAAAGGTGTGTGAAGAAAAGTGTCTTTGGAAAGGAATTGGATCCGTGGTCAGGACTGGATAAGATGAGGGTGGATTCAAAGACAGAAATGAGTTTTTGTATCAACATGAAACCAGTGCAAAATTAGAATTTAGTTGTCTCTCTCTGTTAAAAGGACCAGGTTTGGGTTTAGGGTTTGGGTTTTTCTTCTATCGGTCTGCTCTGCCCATCATGAGAGATTAGATTAGATTAGGAAAGGTTTTTTCCTTTATCTTTAAGGAGAGAGAGAAAGAAAGAAAGAGAGAGAGAGAGAGAGAGAGAGAGAGAGAGAGAGAGAGAGAGAAGAGAGAGAGAGAGAGAAAGAAAGAGAGAGAGAGAAAGAAAGAAAAGAAAAAGAAAGAAAGAAAGAAAGAAAGAAAGAAAGAAAGAAAGAAAGAAAGAAAGAAAGAAAGAAAGAAAGGAAGGAAGGAAGGAAGAAAGGCTTATGTCTTTGTCAAAAGTCATCACTTATTTTCTAGGTTGCCTTTATCAGGTCTTGGAGGACTCACATCAACTTAGTCCTCTCGATATTCAAAGAACCAGGTTTGGCTCAGAACTGAAGAAGAAGCTTCTCTCTCTGCCTAGCAAGTCTTTCCTTGGGATGTTGGTGACATGGCTAACGAAGCACTGTTTCACAGTGACCTATCAGATTAAGTGCTTTACAATCTTTTGGATATTTTGGACACATTTGCTCAAAAATTGAAGGACAGATGAAGTCCTTTGGACTTCGAACGCACTTTGAGATAGGATCCAGGAGGAGAGGGCCCTCAAAATAGCTCAAAAATGTGTTCTCTCTCCTGAGAAATGAGAGAGATGAAACTGAGTAAGTTTCTTGGAGAGGTTCGATGACACGGGAAAGTGTTGTCAAAGAGGAAGGAACAACGTGAAGTCTTCTTTGGCTTGTGTCTGTACACCAATGTGTTCTAACTGTTCCAGAAATGATGGGATCTTTCTTCCTGGAAGTCTTCTCTGCCCTGGCATAAAGTGTTGTCTGTTATCGTCAAAATGGAGGCTCACACGAAAGGGGCTGAACCCAGTATCAGGGAGATGTTCTAACCGACTTTCACGCCAAGGCAGTAACAACAGCCTGTGGAAAGATGGTGGGGGTGGCGGGGCACACGTGGATCAGGTCCATTCTGTCCTTTCAACAGCCGGTCGGGGCTATGGCAGACGGGAGACGTTGGCCCAGCCGGTTGCTCCCTGGCCAACCTCCCCCCTCCCCCACACCTTGCATTCCTTCACCCGCCCATGGTGCCTCCAAGATGACTCCAATTGTAAATAGACATTGGCAGGAAGACTTCTACAGTCTACCGGCAACGTCTGACCTGTCATGCTTGTAACCCTGGGGGGGAAAAATCATTTTTCTCTATGGAAAGAAAACCTCCTCTCTCTGGACCCTCTGAACCCCAGCCACTGGATTTCATTCCACTGCCACTTAGTAGGGGTCATCCAAACATCCTTGTATGTTTTCCGTGTGGGTTGAAGTCTTCCCTCGCTGCAAGCCTGATGTCCTCACCGTGGCACAGAGACTGTTAAAAAAACAAAATGTGTTTGCCACTTGGGGTCTACCTTCCACAGCCTCCCGTGTGATCAGATCAAGGCACCCGCTTCTCTGGGCAAATCCTACAATCCTTCACAAAAGCTCTTGTAAACTTTTTGGAACCGTCACTCGTCCAGTCACCCTCAATCATCAGGCAAGGTCGGCAGAACCGATGGAAAAACTGGACTCCAAGAAGAACAAGAATGACTTACATGGGGTTGAATGAACTGATGAATAGGATGACAATGTGTATGACTACTTGTGTAAAATAGGACTGCTTGGGGAAGCGGGGGATAGATAACTTAGGAGGTTGAGATGAACATATACACATTACTGTACATAAAGTAGGTAATCAACAAACACCTCCTACTATATAGCACAGGAAACTCTACTCACTACTTTGTAATAACGTATGAGAGAAAAGAATCTGAAAAAGAATATCTATATAAAGTATTTTGATATATATATATATAAAGAGAGAGAGAGAGAGAGAAAAACAGAGAGAGAGAGGGAGAGAGGGAGAGAGGGAGAGATTAGGACTGATTGTTAAATCTTTTGTTTTCCAGATACAAGGAAAAACAAAAACAAACAAACAAAACCCAATTTTCTTCTTTTATTTTTAAAGGGGGACGTCCATTTGGTAACTTATACCTCTGTCAGCAGGATAGAATCACTGATCTTTTTCTCCCTACTTTCCTTAATTCAGAAACTCTCAGGGAGGCTTCTTATTTCCCTGGCAATAGAGTTATTTGCATATGTTACTTGGAGGCCAAAATTATGTTTCCATAAAACGGGGATACACACTTGTGGATATGAAATTCTGGTCTTACTCACTTCCCTTAGGGTGTTGTTCTTAACCTGAAAACTGGACTGCATCCCGAAGTTTTTTGAGTTCCCTCCAATATCTGGCTACGACTCTCTCCATGAACGTTTTGCCATTTTCTCCCACCCTTTTGACTTGGCATCACTGAGAACTAAAACGGCCCTTTGCCTGAAGCCCTGCAAACGGAAGCTAGAGAACTTGACGAAAACCTTAGAGAAACGGCCACAACGGCTCCTATGGAAAAAGTCCTCGTTCCTGTTTCTGTGAGAGCCACTCTGAAATTTGAACCAAACACCCGACGACATCATCAGAGTTATTTCAAACTTCTAAAGTTGCTTCGACCCTGACATCTAGAAATCTCCTTGACTCAGAGACAGACAGACAGACAGACAGACAGACAGACAGACAGACAGACACACACACACACACACACACACACACACACACACACACACACACACACACACACACACACACACACACGAGTCACCAGCTCAGCTTTAATATGTTCCAAGGAACTTTCAGAGGAGGGAACTGTTGGGCTCCAGAGTAGGCCGCCCCAAAATGTGCCTCCATGCTCTATTGCTTATTTTGAATTCAAGTGACCTAAGAACCGGCCAGCACAAGAGGGACACACTGGCCCTCCTTTCTGTCCTCCTGCGGAGGAAGATCTCAAGTGAAGACGTCTGCTTTCACGCGTGTCCATGATTCTCAAATGGTGTAGTGGGGTTTCCTGGGTTAGGAAAAGGAGGGGACTCCTTTTGCCTGGAAAAAAAGCCTGTTTCTCACACATCCTCCTCCCATCCCTTCCTCTCTCCCTCCTTCCCTCCCTGCAGTTTGGAGGGGGCAGCCTAAGGGTGGGGGAAATTGGGGAAAGAAAAAAGAAAAAGCCATTCATTAAAGAGAAGCTCGAGGCAAAGTCAAACGCTCCGACTTGACCGGAGAGCTTTCTGCATTTGAATGGAGCGATTGAACGAGGCCCTGCCGAATGAATCGTCCGGACCTCCCCTCCCCCGCTCCTGGCAAAGGTCAGTCCAGGGGACTTAGGAAGGAGCGCTGGAGAAGGAACGGGGGTGGGGGTGGGGGTGGGGGCGGGAACAACAGACAATAGCCGCTGCCTGCCTGCCTGCCTGCCCGCCCGCCGGGCTGAGGCCTGAGGGCTGAGGGCCACGCTGGCTCCTGCAACACAATCCCTTCCAGGAAACTGCTGTGATGACTATTTGGCAGTGAATGATCAAATCTGAACTCTCTTGGCCTATTTCTGCAAAAGGCCCGAGTCTCAGCTACGACAGATTCTCTGGATTTCTTGGCACATGGACTGACCCGCACCCTCCCATCCTGTCAGATCCTCCTTTGTACACACACCTCCACTGGAAGGGTTCTTTGGCCTCGTCCAGAAAACGAACAAGCAAGAACAAACACACAAACAGACTGAATTGATGTGTTGGTATTTGTTGGAAAGAAACATGCTCCTCTCACACACCTGAGGGCAGGAAGCGAAGGCAGGTTCTCAGCGGGGGGGGGGACGGGGAACCTGAACCGAGGTCGGTCAGCGGTCCCCCCCCAACCTCTCTCCCAGGTCACGTGGGCCTCCCCTCCCCGCCTCTCTCTACGCCCCCCTGCCCTGGTTCTGATATTTCACTTGGGAAACTTCTCTAGGCCGACCGAGATGCCAGCTTGCTGTCCTGCTGCTTCATGTCCATCTCTACCAGCCGTGCCCAAAAGGCACGTGAAATCATGGACAGCAAATAGCGCCCCCAGAGCTGTGTGTGTGTGTGTGTGTGTGTGTGCGTGTGCGTGTGCGTGTGCGTGTGCGCGCGCGCGCCAATTTTCCAGGAAGCGGTGAGGGAGCAAAGGGAGGGCTGGGTGAAGGAATCCTGGGTGCCTGTCATCGCACACCCCGCAGAGCACCATTTATTTCCTTCTCCATGTCTGAAAGACACTTAGTCCTCATTTCAGCAACTTGATGGTGATTCCCCTTCTAAATACGTGACAAAACCTATGAAGTACTGGACTCATTGAATCTGTAACTGCTAACAGGGCCCAAGGAGTTTTCAATCGATGGCAGGAAAAGAAATGATCCTGAACATAAAACTGCCAAGAATTCCTATAGATGGAGTTATCATGGACCGACTTCTGGTGATACGTGCCATGGGGGCTCCCAATTGACAAACCGGAATGGGATAGGTAGACCCAGTCATCCCATGTTTTACCTCAAGCTGGAGAAGCAGAGAATATCATCTAAAAGCCTACCTTCATGGCGTCTCAGTGCTCAGGGCTCTTCCTTCTCGGGGATCTCGTGTTCTGTAGGGATAATTCACGTGCTGGGGCAGTAGGTTCCCAATATCAGCTTGTGAAATGGATTAAATGATGTCTTCCTTTTAAAAAGATAAAGATTATTTGGAAAAGTTATTAATAGTGAACACATGATGTTATCCTCTCTGATCTATAAACTAGAGTTGACCGTTGAACAACCAACATGGAGGGTTACGGGTGCCGAGCCCACGCACTGTGAAAATCCATGGATAACTTCACAGTCAGGGCCCTGTATCTGCGCTTCCACCTCCGGGGACTCAGCAACCACAGATCCTGCAGTGCCATAGTGCACGGCTATGGAAAACATCCACCTATGAGTCACACACACACACGCACACACGCACATGCACAGGTTTCAACTTTGTTGTGTTAATTCTTGTGGCCACTCATCCTTGACATGTGCGTGCATACCTATTTGAACAGTAATGTAACAGGTAACCCCCATCACTTGTGTTCTACTTTTTTACTGACCATTGAAACTTAGTTCCTGATTGACCCTAGGGTTTGTAATTATGTTTACAACTTCATAAAAATAGAAAGTCCCTCACTGATCGACAGCGAGTGTATGAAAGGAAAATTGACCCATTCTGACTCAGGGCAACTTTTCCTGGTTTTGAAAGACACACACCCATTCGGTAGTGCTTACGTATGTCCAAGTACTGATCCACTGAAGTGGGGTTGCTTTCTTTCTTGGTACCAAACTTTGCATTCTCAAAATACTTCGCCATCTACCTATTTATGCTGTAGATTGGTAGTAATAGACAATCTCCAAACGTCTGAACCTTGTCTCAATCGTGGGGCTCACACATTCTTTATAGAGTCAGTATATTCCCAGCATTCATTTCTTGATGTGAACTAGGTGAGGAATTTGCCATTGTGACGTTAGAATTGGCACCTCCTTGGTGTGAGGACACCAAGGGATAAGGCACCACTGAAGAATGTCCTTCCTTCACCATGCTGAGACTATTTTATTCAGTGTGAATCCTCTCATGTCCTACAAGTGCTGGCTCCATGGCGAATGGGATTCTCCCATGCATTGCATCGGATTTCTTCTACAGCGGTGATTATGTGGTCTGGCCCAAGACGACGGCCTGCTGTCCTCCTAGTAAAGCTTGTGCTGCCTTCCCTACCGCGTCAGGGATGCATCCCACTCTGAGCTGTCTGTGTGTGCTGAGGCTGGAGCGCCAACTGAAGGTTCTTCCACCGTGGTTCCAGGCTTAGGGTTTCTCCCCACATGATTTTCCTCGGCTTAAAGAGGGTAATTTCTGGCTGAAGGCTCTACCTCACTGATCTCAGACACAGGGTTTCTGCTGTGTGTGACTTCCCTGGTGTTTATAAGGACGAGTGCACTGGGTAATGTCTTACAAGATGTGTCAGGAAAACTACTTTCTCAGGGGAGTCTGCGGTGGGCATTACCTGCCCTTCTCCCCTAGTGGCCAGGCTTCTCTCCACACTGACTCGAATGAGCCTGGAGCCCACCTGGATTCAGGACTCTGGGAAATCCTCTTGCATCCTCCTCATCTCTCCTCCTGCTCCAGCTGTGAAAGCACATCTGATTGGTGCAGCCGATAACTTGTTTCGTGGGAAACATGGACCTGGATTTGGAGCCCTGCGTTGGAACCTGCGTGTGGTCTTCAGGTTCACGTCAGGAGGAGGAGCGAGGCGAACGAACGTTAAAGAGCAGCACCACGGGGAAGGGCGTCCTGAGCACGGGGAAGTACTCCCAGCCCTTCCCCAGAGCAGGAGGGACGCTGACTTTGGGCTCAGGTATTCAGGAACTGTCTGCTGATGCTCAGGCCCCAGACCAGAAACAGACTGTGAAATCCTTTGTTTTTCTAACGAGGGTGAATCCATTGTTCCATAGTGGATCGAACATTATTTTCAGAAAAACATATTCAATAACATCAGCTCCCTCGGAAGGCCAACCACCCCCCACCCCACCCCCCAACCCCACCCCCCCATCCTCATGAACTCTCTTTTAAAGGGAAAATGTCTGCTATGATGACGACTGTTGTGCCACACTCTGCCACGGTTTCAAGAGCAGAGGAGCTGGTTAGGAACTACCTATCACGTTGATCCATCCACTGGATGCAGGCGTGCCATGAGGTGAGTGTCCTGCACTGTTCTGAGTGTTAGATATGGAGCAGAAAGGAAGACGTGTGATTGTGGCCAGAAATTGTCCATCCTGGTGGGATCCTGAAAAAAAAAAAAAAATTAAAAAGAAAGAAAGAAAGAAAGAAGCACATCCCCTTCAGGCAGATGTGGATGCTCTGTAAGTGTATAGGCATCGGCGTGGTGGGGGGCAGAATACGCAAAGCTCCTCTGGGTAATCTTTTATCAGATAAATGGCTGTGGACAGACTCACCCATGGACACCAGATAACTGAGGTCCTCCAGCAGCACAGCTCTAGACAGCGTCCCCTGGAATTTGCTCATCAGGGCGCACTCTTCCTGGGTGAAGGTCGCACACACCCTTGAGACTCACTGATATTTAAAGACATGGTGGATATTCTGGCTCGGCCTGCGCCATCCCCACAATGTCCAAAGGTGACGGTCGAGATGACAAAACTGGAGAAAGACAGGTGTGTCTATCGCAAGCTCAGACACTGTTTGAGGTGCAGTTGACTATTCCCTTGGGTTGACTTGACACGTGCCTTTCAGATGCATCACGGAGATACGCACACTCCTGACTCAGGGTGACCTCATCGCAAGGGGATATGACATGAGGGGTGTTGAGCAATAACCCGGACCTTACACACGCACACGCACACACACACACCCCCCCCCACACCCCCCCACACCCCCCCCACACACACCCCCCCCACACACACACAAAAGAGGTTCGCGGGAGTAAAAGGTTAACGTTACCTCTGTTGACACCCACGACTGTACCTAGTTGTCACGAGACAGGAAGCTCAACTATACATTTAACCCTTATCTGTTCCTGTGCTTTCTTGCAGAAAATCCTCCTGCGCTTCTTTCGCCTCGTGGAAGCGCTTGCTCTTCCCCATAGGTAGCCACCGTGGAACCAGCTGCTGCTGATCCAAGAATTTGGAGGATTTCCGGAAATGATCAGTGATCCCGAGACAGACTCTCCCTTCCGTGATCAAAGCGACTCGGGGAGCTGTCTCTCGCCCCCCCCCCCCCCGCCCCCACATCCCCACCCCCCCCCCCCCCCACCCCGCACACCGCCTTCTCCCTTGTGTACAAGCTATGTCTTTTCATTAAAACGTTTTGCCTTGTTAGCCTTAGAGTCTTGTGGAAGCGATCTTCATTTCTATGGTACTGCTGTGCAAGAATCTGGAAAGGGCCCGGTAACGGGTATGTCTGTAGCTCCCTCCTAGAGCTGGCCTGTGTCTACGTACGGATCCGAGTGCCACAGTTAACTTGTGAAAGAGCTCTCTTGAACTGGCTTAGAAGGAAGCACTCCCGAATTCAGTCCACTAGAAAGGGACCCGCCCGAAGGTTTTTGCAAGTTCACGTGATCTAGGATGAACCCTTCAGCCGAGATATAGCCAAGGTCAAGGGATGGGTTTTATGAAACTAGGCAGGTCTTTAGCGTGATCAGCATTCGAGGTCAACCTTTTCTTCTATCTACGTCGACCCCAAATCCAATAAGTTCACGGGAGTGAACCGAATTCGTCAGCAAGAAAAAGAACTTGGGGGGTGATGGCTGACGTCGTCTAAAGTCTCAGGAGATGTTCACGGGTCATCTCATCGTCATGGGATTTAGAACAAGTGATTTCGATAGCTCTAGGTGGAGGAACTCCTTAAGAAAGGTTATGTGTTGTGGTATGTATGTCTACTTAAAAAGAGTTTCTCCCAGACCTTTGGGGTCACTTTAGAAACTTTAGAGTTGGCGTAAGTGGAATGATGGGGAATTCGTGGAACGTCTAGATCGTTTCCAAAGATAACCTATGGAAACGTTCTTGGCTCAACAAGTCTCAGTGGACCTACTTCTCTCTCTTTATTACAGAAGGAACTGTAAAACTAAAACTAACTGTAAAACTAAAGATGTTTCGATGTATGACTCCACACCTCTGGCATCACTTTGGGGGAAAGAAATTTTGAAAAAGTGACGCTGTGTGAAAATGTATGCTTCTAGACATGATGGAATGGAATCATCCATTTGCCGGTCCAGAAACACTGGTGTCACGGACCCCGTTCACCGTGGCTTCCTAGTTCCTGTTCATGACCGATTCAGGTTTCTAAGGGTTCTGAATTCTGATTGTCTTTTTCTTGTTTTCTTCTCCATTCTTGTCTCAAAGAACTTTACGTTCCAGAAATATATTTTACTTACCAAATCACAGATTGTCCGTTTGTTACAAAAACTTTTAGGTTGAGAGATTTTCTCTTTCTTTCTTTCTTTTTCTTTCTTTCTTTCTTTCTTTCTTTCTTTCTTTCTTTCTTTCTTTCTTTCTTTCTTTCTTTCTTTCTTTCTTTCTCTTTTTCTCTTTTTCTCTTTCTTTCTTTCTTTCTTTTCTCTTTCTTTCTTTCTTTCTTTCTTTCTTTCTTTCTTTCTTTCTTTCTTTCTTTCTTTCTTTCTTTTCTTCTCTTCTCTTCTCTTCTCTCTCTCTCTCTCTCTCTCTCTCTCTCTCTCTCTCTTTCTTTCTTTCTTCCCCCAAGTCTGTGCATTGTGTTTCTTTCACTTTGTTCTGTTCCTAGGTACTAAGGATTTCTTTTTAATGTCATTAGCTTAAATAAGGGGCTTTGCATTTTTTGGCGAAAGCACCAGAAAAATATTTTCTCATTAAGGGTCGGAATGTTGTTTGCCGGTGATGAGGCTCTCCTTCTGCCAGATGACTGACGATTGGATGGAGGAATATAGTACACATGAGTATGTTCACGAACACATACTGACGTTTCAGAGGACCTTAAATTAAAAACAGAGACCCTGGGCTTTCCTGGTGGCGCAGTGGTTGAGAATCTGCCTGCTGATGCAGGGGACACGGGTTCGGGCCCTGGTCTGGGAAGATCCCACATGTCGCGGAGCAACTAGGCCCGTGAGCCACAATTACTGAGCCTGCGCGTCTGGAGCCTGTGCTCTGCAACAAGAGAGGCCGCGATAGTGAAGAGGCCCGCGTACCGTGATGAAGAGTGGCCCCCGCTTGCCGCAACTGGAGAAGGCCCTTGCACAGAAACGAAGACCCAACACAGCCAAGAATAAAAATTTTTTAAAAATTAAAAAAAAAACACCAGAGACCCCCCTCGCCTCCCCCCTCCCCGCCCTGTAAAATTCATCTGAAGTGGAGAAAAAAACCTTGCTAAAAATCCTTTTCCTTTTCATTCGATCAACATGGTGCATGGATTTCCTAGCAGAAACTTAAGCGAGGTGCATGTTCATCGTTCAGCAGAATTCTAATTTTCTAGTTCTAAGGAAAACTGCTAAAACGAATGAGGATAACACCTTCCCATGCAATCCTTAGGGAAAGCTCCCACCCAATTGAGTGAAAGGAAACTTGGTTTGGAAACAAACGAGTCTTCATTTGGCGACCTTTGGTAGAAATGAGGTGAGGGAGGGAGGGAGGGAAGGAGGGGGAGAGAGAGAGAGAGAGAGAGAGAGAGAGAGAGAGAGAGAGAGAGAGAGAGAGGGAGAGAGGTGTCTCACTTTCCATGGTTCCAGTGTGTACACATTTCAATGACTAGGTGAAATCGCACCAAGAGCCTAACTACGTGTTTCGAATGTCAGTTTCCACAATTGATGAACGGTAGCTGCGTGAAGTCCAAAGTTTGCTGCTGCCTGTTCAGTCTGCAATGACTCCACAAATAACAAACGTGCGTGCCCCCGTGTCCAGTGACCGATCCTCTTTCAGAGCCTGTCGGTGATTGCCTGGTGTGTATGTGTCTGTTTTCCGGGTCACACGCAGTGTGTCGTGGTGTTGTCCCCAGCCCCGGTCTCCCCCGTCCGTGGAAAATAAAAAGAAAGAATTGCCCGAGGACGACGAAAGTGCGGCTAAGAAACCCAAAATGATGACACTGGAAGTCCACTTGGATGGGGTTAGGAGACACCTGAGCATGCCTAGGACAACACTGTCACCGTGTGAGAGACCAGCGCAAGGAGAGCTGAAGAATACAAAGAAGAAAAAGGAGGAGGGGGGAGGGGGGAGGGGGGGGAGGACAGGCTGAAGATGTCTCCAGGCGATGACGTTGGTGAAAACGTTCCCATTCAGAAAAGCACTTCGAGAGATAGTTCTGGACCCACAGAGCACAAAGGGTTATCGTGTTGGAGGCTGATCTTCAGTTAGGGGAACAACAAACAAACAAACAGAAAAACAAACAAAAAATAGGACTGCTTATCCAGAGGTAGAAAAGATACCACGCCAAGAAGGCGAGCACTGTTGAAAACTGCTGTTCCTAGGATTTTACAAAATGAATCAGATGCTTTCATGTCGATGCTTTCCATGACAGTCCACTAAATAAATCGTAGTTTGGCTCTTTTTATATTCTCTACCTTTTAAATGGTGAGTGAGTAAGAGAGTTTTTAAATGTTTTGATACGATTTTTTATTTTTCCCCCCCTTTTGGTACGATTTTTGAATGTCGTGGGACAACGGTATTTTTCCCCCGTGGAGGTGAACAAGATTGCTTTTTTGAGCTTCAGCTTTCAGGGTCATTTTAGGGTCCTGAACTGCCCTGCCCAGTGAGCCCTGTGTGTCGTTGTGCCCCTTTAGAAGTGCTGGTGCTTGATGACATCATGATATCGAAATCTTGATTGTTGACTTACAAAACCACTGTTGGGAGTTTGTTTGTTGCCTTAATCTCCCTTACCTATTGCACTCACGTGACTGTCCACTCTTTGTCTCTCTGTTTCTCTCTCTCTCCCTCTCTCTCCCTCTCTCTCCCTCTCTCTCCCTCTCTCTCTCTCTCTCTCTCTCTCTCTCTCTCTCTCTCTCTCTCTCTCTCTCTCTCTCTCTCTCCTCATAGATATACACGTACGGACACAGAGAGCGCTAACAGTGTGTCCGTACCTATAGCTACATAGGTGTGGGTGTTGATACAGATAGACATGTTACATGTCTTCTTCACCCCCTCCGTGGGCACTTAGTGGAGTTACTGGGTCGCATGGTAGTTTTGTGTGCAGTGTTTTGAGGGACTTCCGTACTGTTTTCCATACTGCTGTCTTTTGTCGGAGAGCCATTCTGTCACCCGCCAGGTGACATCTCTGAGTCCTCCAGCATGCCACGGTGGTGGTGGTCTCTCTCAGCTTGAAAAATACGTGTGCGATCAGGAGCCACTTTTTCTGCCTTTACGAACTTGCTGTCGCAACTCCAGATCCTGGGCCTGTCCGAATATCTTTGTCAAGAGAAATGCGTGCGCTTCTTTGGTTCCCCATTTATTTTTCTTAACTAAAAAAATGTTTTGTGTTTCATTTTTGTTTGTTTTGTTGTTGTGTTTCCGTTTTGCTTTGTTTTTTTTACTAAAAAAAGTTGTTTTCTTTCCTTTCTTTTTTTTTTTTTCTCCTAATTAATGAACATGTTCTGTTCGGGCCTCCTGCCCACTTTTCTCACTGGGTTGCTTGTTTTCTGGAGGCTGAATTGTGTGAGGCCTCGGTCTGTTTTGGATAGGCTCCCCTTACGGGATATGCTTGGGCTTGTCCTAGGCCTTTATAGGTCCATGTATACGTGCGCCACGAGCATAGGTAATACGTGTATGTATGTTATCCGTGCGTGCTTTTTCCTTTGTTTTCAAGGCCAGAGTAGTTCTACAGCTTGACTTCTTTGCTGGTATGGTTTGGTGTGGTCTTGGTGGGACTACGGTTGGTTGTCGATACTTACCGCACTCCACACACACACACCCCCACCCCCACGCACACGCACCCGCTCGCGCTCAGAGTGTTGCATTGTGTAGATGTACCGGAACTCAGCTTCTTTAGTGGATGGCTATGGACTCCACCCTCGCCCCCTGCCCCCCCACCCCCACCCGCCCGCATTCCCCCAACCCCCGCCTGCCTCACCCCCCCCCCCCACCCCCGCCCGTGGTTGTGGTCAGTCCATTTTGAAATCCATGTTCTCGTGACCGCAAGTGCATTTTCCCCCCACCCACGCACCCATGTGTTGTCTTTGGACTTTGTCGCCGTCTAGGCACAGATAGATGTTTATTTCCACTTGTGTGGGGGTCAGAGTGTATCCTTCCTTTCCTTTCTAGCTTCTGGGCTTTGCGTGTCTGCTTCCGAAAGACCTCCTCCGTTCGAGAAAGGATGCATTCCTGCGTTGTTCTCTGAGCGCTGGCCTGGTTTCGGTTTGCCAGTCCCCGCCTTCCCTTCCTCCCTCCCTCCCTCCGTCCGGGCAGCCGGGGATCTTGCTCGTGCCCCTCTGGGCAGCCCGTGCCAGCCTCCCCGGGCACCGCCGGCGTCTCCGTGGGATTTCCCCCCGCCCAGGAATCGCGTGGGGAGCGCGTCTCCTCCGAGGCAGCCTCCCGGCGACATCTTCCCGGCTTCCCCCGCCCCCCCACCCCGTCTGCTGCCGGGGTCGCGCCGTGTCGTGCCGACCCGGGGGCTAGCTCCGAGACGGACGCCTCGGGGCCGCGCCAGACGCCCGCCGCCTCGCCCCGGGCTGAGCTCGGGCGTTTGGGCGGCCCGGCGGCGCTGCAGTGTCCTCGGTGGCCGGCCGGCGACCGGGATCCGGCCCGGGGACGTTGGAGCCGGTTGTCAGGAGCCACCTGGCGGCCGCTTTTATATTGTCCCTTGTCTCTGGAGCTCCGGCGACCTTCGTGAGGGCTGTGACTCGGCCGCCGGGCCCGAGGCAGATTTCCGGGAGCCAGGCGACGCTGGTGGCGACTGTCCCGGTGGCGCCCAGGCGTGGGCGCCTCCTGCTGTCGCTTGAGATTGGGCGTGCAGGTCTGTGAGGGTGGGACCGTCGCCGCGCTCTCGAGCCGGTTTGAGGGGCCGCCTGGCTTGGTCGACCAGCATCCGCCCGCGCCCCTCCGGCCGCGGGGACCGACCCGGCCATCCGACCCGACCTGGGCCGGGCCGCCGCGGTGGGAAGGGAGAGGGTCTTTCGCGCCCTCCGGAGCGCCTGTGGATGGGCGGTCGGGCCTTCTCCTGGCTCACCCTTCGGAGTGTTCGTTCCCCGACCCCCTCCCTCCCCGGGTCCCCACAGCGCCCCGCTCCGGAGGTGGGGACCGGCCCGGGCCCGTGCGTTTAGGCCGGTGGAGGGCGCGCGTGGGTCCCGGTGGTCGGATTCTTTCTGACCGATGTTTTTCCGAGTCGGACTCCAGAGGTGGGGACCGGCCTGGGCCGCGAGGGGTGACCCGGAGAGACCGGCAAGGGCCAACACGGGTGCGGTCCCTCGTGGGCTCCGGTCGCCTGGGAGGCGCCTCCCTGGGAAAATGTTTTCAAGTCCCCCTGGGTCCGGGGACGTGGACGGACCGGGCCCTGCTCGCGCGGGTGGCCGGGGAGGGCGCACCCGGCCCTTCAGCGTGCCCACGTGGGTTCCCGGTCGGCGGACGCGACTTTTTCTCACCCTGCCCCGCCCCCTCCTCCACCGCGAGTCCCGGCCGGGGGGTGGGGACCGGCCCGAGCCTTACTGGGTGGCCCGGATAGGGCGGCCTGGGCCCGGGCGCGGTCCCTCGTGGGGCCCGCTCGTCGGAGGCGGCCGAGTGGGATATTTCTTTTTCTCTAACCAAGTCCTCGCCCGGAGACTCGGAGGGACCGGTACCTGCCCGCGCGGGCGAACTGGGGAGGGCGACCCCGGCCCGCTCGCTGCCTCTCCCACGTTTTCCCGCCCCTCCCGCCCCGCCCCGCCCCGCCCCCACTTTGCCACCACGCTCCTCGGGTCGACCAGATGGCCCCGAGAGCTCCGGGACTGGTGTGGATGGGGAAGTGTTGGGGACAGGTGGCGGGACCGAGGTCCCGGGGACCACCCCTGCGATTCGTGGATGGGCCCCGCTGCCGGGCGTCGTGATTTTTTTCGCCCGAAATGGGCCTTTTTTGCCACCAGGTAGGTGCTGACACGGTCTTCCTTGGCGTCTGTCGCTGAGGACTTGGGGACTCCGGACGCATGCAGGGCTCTGGGCTTGGGACTGCCGCCTGGCACCCGAACCGGCCCTTGCCGCTTGAGCCGCCCGCCTGGGCCTGCGCGCCGGCTCTCGTGTGTGCGCCCGGCTGACCCGGCCCGCGGTGCCGCCTCCGGTCTCTGGCTCACCCGAGGGCGGCGGGGCGAGGTGGCGCGTGGGTCTTCCACCCCGTGTGACTCCCACCCCCCGCCGCAGGCACCCGGTGGTGGCTGAGACGGCCCCACCCCGCAGGCTCCGTGCCACGTGTCAGGCGTTCTCCTGGCGGGGTCGTCGGCCAGTGTTGCCTGAGAGAAAGAAAAGGAGGTGGTAGTGGGGGGGGCTGGGGCTGCGGCTGCCGGTGAGGCTGAAGCAGGCTCCTCGGATGATGGTCCTCACCGTGCCCCTCCCCTTCGGGGCTTTCTGGCCCCTGGCTCGCTGGATTGACTGATCGATGTGGTGATGTCGCGCTCTCCTGGGCCGGACCTAAGTCGCGCTAGACGAGGGACGGACGTTCCTGGCGAACGGGACCGCTCTTCTCGTTCTGTCCGCGGGCCCCTCGCCTCTCTTTTCACACCCTCCCGGCCTGTCGAGGGGTGTGGGGGAAGGCAGGGGTGGTGGTCTCCGGCCCTGACCCTCGGTCTCCCGCCCCCTGCCTCATGGCGCGGGCGGGTCCGTGGTCCTCGGACGCAGCAGACACTCTCGCTTCGCCTCCTTGGCGTGTGCCTCGCGAGCGGTCCTCCCCGCGTCGTTGGGGGGGGCCGTCCCGCCGCTGCGCTGCGCGCCCCTGCTGGCGCGTGAGCGTGCCTTGCTTGGCCGTCGGTGGTGCCCCTGGAGCGCTCCAGGTTGTCCCTCAGGTGCCCGAGGCCGAGCGGTGGTGTCGTTCCCTTTTCCCAGCGTGCTCCTCGGGTCCCCACCGCGGTGGTGTGTCCCCTGAGTGGCTCTCTTGGGGGGGGGGGTCGAGACGGTAAGGGAGGCGTGCCTCTGTTTCCCCCCCTCGGTGGGGGGCCGGGTGCCGCCTCGTCGCGGTCGTCCCCCAACGGCTGTGCTGTTGGGGGGATCGTGTTGGGCCGGGGGGCGGCTGAGGTTGTGCCCCCGGCTGTGGCCGCGAGCGCTCCTGTGGGCCGTGTGCTTACCCATACCGCAGACCCCCCCCACCCCGCCCATTCGTGGACTGGGCGGCTTGTGGAGCGCCTCCGCGGGCCCAAAGGGGAGACGATGGGTGGGGGATGATGCACCCTCGGTGAGAAAGCCTTCTCTAGCGATCCGAGAGGGAGCCTTGGGGTACCGGACCCCCCAGCCGCTGCCCCTCCCAAGCGTGCAGTCGCCACGGTGGCGACTGCCAGAGCACGTGGGCAGAGCCCCTCGCCTTCGCGGGAGGGCTTGCGCCGGCCCCGCGGTGGGGCCGTGCGCCGCTCTTTGCCTACCGCGGCCCGCGCCTCCCCCCTCTGAGTCGGGGGAGGGTCCCGCCAGGCCGGCGTCCGGCGCGGGGCCGCGTGTGCGCGTGTGCGTGCGCGTGCGGTGACCCCCGTGGCGAGCTCAAGGGGGCGGGGACGCCCGGGCGTCCCGACTCCCCTGTCCCGCAGCCACGAGGAGCCCGTCGCGCCTGCCCTCGCCGCGAGTCGCAGCCGGCGGCGGTGTGTGGGCGCGGTGCGGGTCGCCTCGCTCGGGAGCGTTTCCCTGGGGCGCGAGCCCCGGCGGTCGGACTTGGATGAAGGCGGATCTGGCGAGGACGGAGGGGCTGAGTTTGGGTGGACGGGTCCCTCCGTGGCACGCGGGGGAGACCGTCACACGCGGGCCCTGGCGGCGGGGCCGGGTCGTGGGGAG
>NW_027175292.1:380000-382500 GCF_028021215.1 Eschrichtius robustus | reverse complement strand
CGTCGTCTGCGGGGTCCCCCGGCCGCCGGGTCGACCAGTTCTCCCCGCGGACTTGGACTTCGACTTAGACTTGGACTTCGACTTGGACCTGGACCTGGACATGGACATGGACCTGGACCGGGACCGGGACCGGGACCGGGACATGGACCCGGACCCGGACCCGGACCCGGACCCGGACCCGGACCCGGACCCGGACCGGGACCGGGACCGGGACCTGGACCTGGACCTGGACCTGGACATGGACCCGGACCCGGACCCGGACCCGGACCCGGACCGGGACCTGGACCTGGACCTGGACCTGGACCTGGACCTGGACCTGGACATGGACATGGACCCGGACCCGGACCCGGACCCGGACCCGGACCCGGACCGGGACCTGGACCTGGACCTGGACCTGGACCTGGACATGGACCTGGACCGGGACCTGGACCTGGACCTGGACCTGGACCTGGACCTGGACATGGACATGGACCTGGACCTGGACATGGACATGGACCGGGACCTAGACTTGGGCTCCGTCGTCTCCGGGGTCCCCCGGCCGCCGGGTCGACCAGTTCTCCCCGCGGACCTGGAATTGGACTTAGACTTGGACTTCGACTTGGACCTGGACCTGGACCTGGACCTGGACCTGGACCTGGACCTGGACCTGGACCCGGACCCGGACCCGGACCCGGACCTGGACCCGGACATGGACATGGACATGGACCGGGACCTAGACTTGGGCTCCGTCGTCTCCGGGGTCCCCCGGCCGCCGGGTCGACCAGTTCTCCCCGCGGACTTGGACTTCGACTTAGACTTGGACTTCGACTTGGACCTGGACCTGGACATGGACATGGACATGGACATGGACCTGGACCGGGACCGGGACCGGGACATGGACCCGGACCCGGACCCGGACCCGGACCCGGACCCGGACCCGGACCGGGACCTGGACATGGACCTGGACCTGGACCTGGACCTGGACCTGGACCGGGACCGGGACCTGGACCTGGACCTGGACATGGACATGGACCTGGACCCGGACCCGGACCCGGACCCGGACCTGGACCCGGACATGGACCTGGACATGGACATGGACATGGACATGGACATGGACATGGACATGGACCGGGACCTAGACTTGGGCTCCGTCGTCTCCGGGGTCCCCCGGCCGCCGGGTCGACCAGTTCTCCCCGCGGACTTGGACTTCGACTTAGACTTGGACTTCGACTTGGACCTGGACCTGGACATGGACATGGACATGGACATGGACCTGGACCGGGACCGGGACCGGGACATGGACCCGGACCCGGACCCGGACCCGGACCCGGACCCGGACCCGGACCGGGACCTGGACATGGACCTGGACCTGGACCTGGACCTGGACCTGGACCGGGACCGGGACCTGGACCTGGACCTGGACATGGACATGGACCTGGACCCGGACCCGGACCCGGACCCGGACCTGGACCCGGACATGGACCTGGACATGGACATGGACATGGACATGGACATGGACATGGACATGGACCGGGACCTAGACTTGGGCTCCGTCGTCTCCGGGGTCCCCCGGCCGCCGGGTCGACCAGTTCTCCCCGCGGACCTGGAATTGGACTTAGACTTGGACTTCGACTTGGACCTGGACCTGGACCTGGAACCGGACCGGGACCGGGACCTGGACATGGACATGGACATGGACCTGGACCTGGACCTGGACCTGGACCTGGACCTGGACCTGGAACTGGACCGGGACCGGGACCGGGACCGGGACCTGGACATGGACCTGGACCTGGACCGGGAACTGGACGTGGACGTGGACGTGGACCTGGACCTGGACCTGGACCGGGACCGGGACCTGGACTTGGGCTCCGTCGTCTCCGGGGTCCCCCGGCCGCCGGGTCGACCAGTTCTCCCCCCGAGGACTTGGGCTCCGTGGGCCTCAGATACCTATCCTCTACTTGTGTCCTGAACGATCGGTGTGCCGAGTTCGTCTCTTTTTATTAAGATTAAACGTGTAAACGAGAACCACTGAAGTTTAAATAGTACTCTATTTTTATTCTCCTCGCCGGTGGACGGTCCTCCGTTGCGGCGGCAGCGAGGGGAAAACGACAACGAGGACAACAGAAGGAAACTCTAGCTCTCGACGTACTCGTGCCGGCTGAGGCCTCCCTGCTGTCCACCTTCCGTGGAATCGCAGGGACGTTGGAGAAAAATGCTTCCGGGTCCTAGGTCCCAGGTCCTAGGTCCCAGGTCCCAGTTCCCAGGTCCCCAGGTCCCCAGGTCCCCAGGTCCCCAGTGCCCCGTCCGCGGCCGTCACTGAGCGGAGAAATGCGCACCAGGAGGATCGGGTTCGTCTTCGTGTCCCCGCCGCCCTGCTGCTCCCGATTCCGATGCGGCCCGCTCACTCGACTGCCGGTTGTCGGGCGCCACCTGCCGGTCGCTCGTTTTTTAAGAGGTCGACCAGATGGCTGGGCCGGCCTGGGTGGGCGGGGCTAATTTTTGAATGACGGAGGGAGGTGTT
>NW_027175292.1:357500-375000 GCF_028021215.1 Eschrichtius robustus | reverse complement strand
TGCCATCGTCACGGTAGGAAGAGGACTTTTTTGGGGGGGGGGAGGGGGGAGGCAAAGTAGAAGGTGTATGGAGATAAGGTTTGGGGGAAGGAGAAAGAGATTTTTGTCCTAAAGGTAGTCATTTATCAATGGAAAAGAAAGAAAACAAGGGACAAGCTAAAAATGGGCACAGACAGTTGGAAAAGGTGTGTGAAGAAAAGTGTCTTTGGAAAGGAATTGGATCCGTGGTCAGGACTGGATAAGATGAGGGTGGATTCAAAGACAGAAATGAGTTTTTGTATCAACATGAAACCAGTGCAAAATTAGAATTTAGTTGTCTCTCTCTGTTAAAAGGACCAGGTTTGGGTTTAGGGTTTGGGTTTTTCTTCTATCGGTCTGCTCTGCCCATCATGAGAGATTAGATTAGATTAGGAAAGGTTTTTTCCTTTATCTTTAAGGAGAGAGAGAAAGAAAGAAAGAGAGAGAGAGAGAGAGAGAGAGAGAGAGAGAGAGAGAGAGAAAGAGAGAGAGAGAGAGAAAGAAAGAGAGAGAGAGAAAGAAAGAAAAGAAAAAGAAAGAAAGAAAGAAAGAAAGAAAGAAAGAAAGAAAGAAAGAAAGAAAGAAAGAAAGAAAGAAAGGAAGGAAGGAAGGAAGAAAGGCTTATGTCTTTGTCAAAAGTCATCACTTATTTTCTAGGTTGCCTTTATCAGGTCTTGGAGGACTCACATCAACTTAGTCCTCTCGATATTCAAAGAACCAGGTTTGGCTCAGAACTGAAGAAGAAGCTTCTCTCTCTGCCTAGCAAGTCTTTCCTTGGGATGTTGGTGACATGGCTAACGAAGCACTGTTTCACAGTGACCTATCAGATTAAGTGCTTTACAATCTTTTGGATATTTTGGACACATTTGCTCAAAAATTGAAGGACAGATGAAGTCCTTTGGACTTCGAACGCACTTTGAGATAGGATCCAGGAGGAGAGGGCCCTCAAAATAGCTCAAAAATGTGTTCTCTCTCCTGAGAAATGAGAGAGATGAAACTGAGTAAGTTTCTTGGAGAGGTTCGATGACACGGGAAAGTGTTGTCAAAGAGGAAGGAACAACGTGAAGTCTTCTTTGGCTTGTGTCTGTACACCAATGTGTTCTAACTGTTCCAGAAATGATGGGATCTTTCTTCCTGGAAGTCTTCTCTGCCCTGGCATAAAGTGTTGTCTGTTATCGTCAAAATGGAGGCTCACACGAAAGGGGCTGAACCCAGTATCAGGGAGATGTTCTAACCGACTTTCACGCCAAGGCAGTAACAACAGCCTGTGGAAAGATGGTGGGGGTGGCGGGGCACACGTGGATCAGGTCCATTCTGTCCTTTCAACAGCCGGTCGGGGCTATGGCAGACGGGAGACGTTGGCCCAGCCGGTTGCTCCCTGGCCAACCTCCCCCCTCCCCCACACCTTGCATTCCTTCACCCGCCCATGGTGCCTCCAAGATGACTCCAATTGTAAATAGACATTGGCAGGAAGACTTCTACAGTCTACCGGCAACGTCTGACCTGTCATGCTTGTAACCCTGGGGGGGAAAAATCATTTTTCTCTATGGAAAGAAAACCTCCTCTCTCTGGACCCTCTGAACCCCAGCCACTGGATTTCATTCCACTGCCACTTAGTAGGGGTCATCCAAACATCCTTGTATGTTTTCCGTGTGGGTTGAAGTCTTCCCTCGCTGCAAGCCTGATGTCCTCACCGTGGCACAGAGACTGTTAAAAAAACAAAATGTGTTTGCCACTTGGGGTCTACCTTCCACAGCCTCCCGTGTGATCAGATCAAGGCACCCGCTTCTCTGGGCAAATCCTACAATCCTTCACAAAAGCTCTTGTAAACTTTTTGGAACCGTCACTCGTCCAGTCACCCTCAATCATCAGGCAAGGTCGGCAGAACCGATGGAAAAACTGGACTCCAAGAAGAACAAGAATGACTTACATGGGGTTGAATGAACTGATGAATAGGATGACAATGTGTATGACTACTTGTGTAAAATAGGACTGCTTGGGGAAGCGGGGGATAGATAACTTAGGAGGTTGAGATGAACATATACACATTACTGTACATAAAGTAGGTAATCAACAAACACCTCCTACTATATAGCACAGGAAACTCTACTCACTACTTTGTAATAACGTATGAGAGAAAAGAATCTGAAAAAGAATATCTATATAAAGTATTTTGATATATATATATATAAAGAGAGAGAGAGAGAGAGAAAAACAGAGAGAGAGAGGGAGAGAGGGAGAGAGGGAGAGATTAGGACTGATTGTTAAATCTTTTGTTTTCCAGATACAAGGAAAAACAAAAACAAACAAACAAAACCCAATTTTCTTCTTTTATTTTTAAAGGGGGACGTCCATTTGGTAACTTATACCTCTGTCAGCAGGATAGAATCACTGATCTTTTTCTCCCTACTTTCCTTAATTCAGAAACTCTCAGGGAGGCTTCTTATTTCCCTGGCAATAGAGTTATTTGCATATGTTACTTGGAGGCCAAAATTATGTTTCCATAAAACGGGGATACACACTTGTGGATATGAAATTCTGGTCTTACTCACTTCCCTTAGGGTGTTGTTCTTAACCTGAAAACTGGACTGCATCCCGAAGTTTTTTGAGTTCCCTCCAATATCTGGCTACGACTCTCTCCATGAACGTTTTGCCATTTTCTCCCACCCTTTTGACTTGGCATCACTGAGAACTAAAACGGCCCTTTGCCTGAAGCCCTGCAAACGGAAGCTAGAGAACTTGACGAAAACCTTAGAGAAACGGCCACAACGGCTCCTATGGAAAAAGTCCTCGTTCCTGTTTCTGTGAGAGCCACTCTGAAATTTGAACCAAACACCCGACGACATCATCAGAGTTATTTCAAACTTCTAAAGTTGCTTCGACCCTGACATCTAGAAATCTCCTTGACTCAGAGACAGACAGACAGACAGACAGACAGACAGACAGACAGACAGACACACACACACACACACACACACACACACACACACACACACACACACACACACACACACACACACACACGAGTCACCAGCTCAGCTTTAATATGTTCCAAGGAACTTTCAGAGGAGGGAACTGTTGGGCTCCAGAGTAGGCCGCCCCAAAATGTGCCTCCATGCTCTATTGCTTATTTTGAATTCAAGTGACCTAAGAACCGGCCAGCACAAGAGGGACACACTGGCCCTCCTTTCTGTCCTCCTGCGGAGGAAGATCTCAAGTGAAGACGTCTGCTTTCACGCGTGTCCATGATTCTCAAATGGTGTAGTGGGGTTTCCTGGGTTAGGAAAAGGAGGGGACTCCTTTTGCCTGGAAAAAAAGCCTGTTTCTCACACATCCTCCTCCCATCCCTTCCTCTCTCCCTCCTTCCCTCCCTGCAGTTTGGAGGGGGCAGCCTAAGGGTGGGGGAAATTGGGGAAAGAAAAAAGAAAAAGCCATTCATTAAAGAGAAGCTCGAGGCAAAGTCAAACGCTCCGACTTGACCGGAGAGCTTTCTGCATTTGAATGGAGCGATTGAACGAGGCCCTGCCGAATGAATCGTCCGGACCTCCCCTCCCCCGCTCCTGGCAAAGGTCAGTCCAGGGGACTTAGGAAGGAGCGCTGGAGAAGGAACGGGGGTGGGGGTGGGGGTGGGGGCGGGAACAACAGACAATAGCCGCTGCCTGCCTGCCTGCCTGCCCGCCCGCCGGGCTGAGGCCTGAGGGCTGAGGGCCACGCTGGCTCCTGCAACACAATCCCTTCCAGGAAACTGCTGTGATGACTATTTGGCAGTGAATGATCAAATCTGAACTCTCTTGGCCTATTTCTGCAAAAGGCCCGAGTCTCAGCTACGACAGATTCTCTGGATTTCTTGGCACATGGACTGACCCGCACCCTCCCATCCTGTCAGATCCTCCTTTGTACACACACCTCCACTGGAAGGGTTCTTTGGCCTCGTCCAGAAAACGAACAAGCAAGAACAAACACACAAACAGACTGAATTGATGTGTTGGTATTTGTTGGAAAGAAACATGCTCCTCTCACACACCTGAGGGCAGGAAGCGAAGGCAGGTTCTCAGCGGGGGGGGGGACGGGGAACCTGAACCGAGGTCGGTCAGCGGTCCCCCCCCAACCTCTCTCCCAGGTCACGTGGGCCTCCCCTCCCCGCCTCTCTCTACGCCCCCCTGCCCTGGTTCTGATATTTCACTTGGGAAACTTCTCTAGGCCGACCGAGATGCCAGCTTGCTGTCCTGCTGCTTCATGTCCATCTCTACCAGCCGTGCCCAAAAGGCACGTGAAATCATGGACAGCAAATAGCGCCCCCAGAGCTGTGTGTGTGTGTGTGTGTGTGTGTGCGTGTGCGTGTGCGTGTGCGTGTGCGCGCGCGCGCCAATTTTCCAGGAAGCGGTGAGGGAGCAAAGGGAGGGCTGGGTGAAGGAATCCTGGGTGCCTGTCATCGCACACCCCGCAGAGCACCATTTATTTCCTTCTCCATGTCTGAAAGACACTTAGTCCTCATTTCAGCAACTTGATGGTGATTCCCCTTCTAAATACGTGACAAAACCTATGAAGTACTGGACTCATTGAATCTGTAACTGCTAACAGGGCCCAAGGAGTTTTCAATCGATGGCAGGAAAAGAAATGATCCTGAACATAAAACTGCCAAGAATTCCTATAGATGGAGTTATCATGGACCGACTTCTGGTGATACGTGCCATGGGGGCTCCCAATTGACAAACCGGAATGGGATAGGTAGACCCAGTCATCCCATGTTTTACCTCAAGCTGGAGAAGCAGAGAATATCATCTAAAAGCCTACCTTCATGGCGTCTCAGTGCTCAGGGCTCTTCCTTCTCGGGGATCTCGTGTTCTGTAGGGATAATTCACGTGCTGGGGCAGTAGGTTCCCAATATCAGCTTGTGAAATGGATTAAATGATGTCTTCCTTTTAAAAAGATAAAGATTATTTGGAAAAGTTATTAATAGTGAACACATGATGTTATCCTCTCTGATCTATAAACTAGAGTTGACCGTTGAACAACCAACATGGAGGGTTACGGGTGCCGAGCCCACGCACTGTGAAAATCCATGGATAACTTCACAGTCAGGGCCCTGTATCTGCGCTTCCACCTCCGGGGACTCAGCAACCACAGATCCTGCAGTGCCATAGTGCACGGCTATGGAAAACATCCACCTATGAGTCACACACACACACGCACACACGCACATGCACAGGTTTCAACTTTGTTGTGTTAATTCTTGTGGCCACTCATCCTTGACATGTGCGTGCATACCTATTTGAACAGTAATGTAACAGGTAACCCCCATCACTTGTGTTCTACTTTTTTACTGACCATTGAAACTTAGTTCCTGATTGACCCTAGGGTTTGTAATTATGTTTACAACTTCATAAAAATAGAAAGTCCCTCACTGATCGACAGCGAGTGTATGAAAGGAAAATTGACCCATTCTGACTCAGGGCAACTTTTCCTGGTTTTGAAAGACACACACCCATTCGGTAGTGCTTACGTATGTCCAAGTACTGATCCACTGAAGTGGGGTTGCTTTCTTTCTTGGTACCAAACTTTGCATTCTCAAAATACTTCGCCATCTACCTATTTATGCTGTAGATTGGTAGTAATAGACAATCTCCAAACGTCTGAACCTTGTCTCAATCGTGGGGCTCACACATTCTTTATAGAGTCAGTATATTCCCAGCATTCATTTCTTGATGTGAACTAGGTGAGGAATTTGCCATTGTGACGTTAGAATTGGCACCTCCTTGGTGTGAGGACACCAAGGGATAAGGCACCACTGAAGAATGTCCTTCCTTCACCATGCTGAGACTATTTTATTCAGTGTGAATCCTCTCATGTCCTACAAGTGCTGGCTCCATGGCGAATGGGATTCTCCCATGCATTGCATCGGATTTCTTCTACAGCGGTGATTATGTGGTCTGGCCCAAGACGACGGCCTGCTGTCCTCCTAGTAAAGCTTGTGCTGCCTTCCCTACCGCGTCAGGGATGCATCCCACTCTGAGCTGTCTGTGTGTGCTGAGGCTGGAGCGCCAACTGAAGGTTCTTCCACCGTGGTTCCAGGCTTAGGGTTTCTCCCCACATGATTTTCCTCGGCTTAAAGAGGGTAATTTCTGGCTGAAGGCTCTACCTCACTGATCTCAGACACAGGGTTTCTGCTGTGTGTGACTTCCCTGGTGTTTATAAGGACGAGTGCACTGGGTAATGTCTTACAAGATGTGTCAGGAAAACTACTTTCTCAGGGGAGTCTGCGGTGGGCATTACCTGCCCTTCTCCCCTAGTGGCCAGGCTTCTCTCCACACTGACTCGAATGAGCCTGGAGCCCACCTGGATTCAGGACTCTGGGAAATCCTCTTGCATCCTCCTCATCTCTCCTCCTGCTCCAGCTGTGAAAGCACATCTGATTGGTGCAGCCGATAACTTGTTTCGTGGGAAACATGGACCTGGATTTGGAGCCCTGCGTTGGAACCTGCGTGTGGTCTTCAGGTTCACGTCAGGAGGAGGAGCGAGGCGAACGAACGTTAAAGAGCAGCACCACGGGGAAGGGCGTCCTGAGCACGGGGAAGTACTCCCAGCCCTTCCCCAGAGCAGGAGGGACGCTGACTTTGGGCTCAGGTATTCAGGAACTGTCTGCTGATGCTCAGGCCCCAGACCAGAAACAGACTGTGAAATCCTTTGTTTTTCTAACGAGGGTGAATCCATTGTTCCATAGTGGATCGAACATTATTTTCAGAAAAACATATTCAATAACATCAGCTCCCTCGGAAGGCCAACCACCCCCCACCCCACCCCCCAACCCCACCCCCCCATCCTCATGAACTCTCTTTTAAAGGGAAAATGTCTGCTATGATGACGACTGTTGTGCCACACTCTGCCACGGTTTCAAGAGCAGAGGAGCTGGTTAGGAACTACCTATCACGTTGATCCATCCACTGGATGCAGGCGTGCCATGAGGTGAGTGTCCTGCACTGTTCTGAGTGTTAGATATGGAGCAGAAAGGAAGACGTGTGATTGTGGCCAGAAATTGTCCATCCTGGTGGGATCCTGAAAAAAAAAAAAAAATTAAAAAGAAAGAAAGAAAGAAAGAAGCACATCCCCTTCAGGCAGATGTGGATGCTCTGTAAGTGTATAGGCATCGGCGTGGTGGGGGGCAGAATACGCAAAGCTCCTCTGGGTAATCTTTTATCAGATAAATGGCTGTGGACAGACTCACCCATGGACACCAGATAACTGAGGTCCTCCAGCAGCACAGCTCTAGACAGCGTCCCCTGGAATTTGCTCATCAGGGCGCACTCTTCCTGGGTGAAGGTCGCACACACCCTTGAGACTCACTGATATTTAAAGACATGGTGGATATTCTGGCTCGGCCTGCGCCATCCCCACAATGTCCAAAGGTGACGGTCGAGATGACAAAACTGGAGAAAGACAGGTGTGTCTATCGCAAGCTCAGACACTGTTTGAGGTGCAGTTGACTATTCCCTTGGGTTGACTTGACACGTGCCTTTCAGATGCATCACGGAGATACGCACACTCCTGACTCAGGGTGACCTCATCGCAAGGGGATATGACATGAGGGGTGTTGAGCAATAACCCGGACCTTACACACGCACACGCACACACACACACCCCCCCCCACACCCCCCCACACCCCCCCCACACACACCCCCCCCACACACACACAAAAGAGGTTCGCGGGAGTAAAAGGTTAACGTTACCTCTGTTGACACCCACGACTGTACCTAGTTGTCACGAGACAGGAAGCTCAACTATACATTTAACCCTTATCTGTTCCTGTGCTTTCTTGCAGAAAATCCTCCTGCGCTTCTTTCGCCTCGTGGAAGCGCTTGCTCTTCCCCATAGGTAGCCACCGTGGAACCAGCTGCTGCTGATCCAAGAATTTGGAGGATTTCCGGAAATGATCAGTGATCCCGAGACAGACTCTCCCTTCCGTGATCAAAGCGACTCGGGGAGCTGTCTCTCGCCCCCCCCCCCCCCGCCCCCACATCCCCACCCCCCCCCCCCCCCACCCCGCACACCGCCTTCTCCCTTGTGTACAAGCTATGTCTTTTCATTAAAACGTTTTGCCTTGTTAGCCTTAGAGTCTTGTGGAAGCGATCTTCATTTCTATGGTACTGCTGTGCAAGAATCTGGAAAGGGCCCGGTAACGGGTATGTCTGTAGCTCCCTCCTAGAGCTGGCCTGTGTCTACGTACGGATCCGAGTGCCACAGTTAACTTGTGAAAGAGCTCTCTTGAACTGGCTTAGAAGGAAGCACTCCCGAATTCAGTCCACTAGAAAGGGACCCGCCCGAAGGTTTTTGCAAGTTCACGTGATCTAGGATGAACCCTTCAGCCGAGATATAGCCAAGGTCAAGGGATGGGTTTTATGAAACTAGGCAGGTCTTTAGCGTGATCAGCATTCGAGGTCAACCTTTTCTTCTATCTACGTCGACCCCAAATCCAATAAGTTCACGGGAGTGAACCGAATTCGTCAGCAAGAAAAAGAACTTGGGGGGTGATGGCTGACGTCGTCTAAAGTCTCAGGAGATGTTCACGGGTCATCTCATCGTCATGGGATTTAGAACAAGTGATTTCGATAGCTCTAGGTGGAGGAACTCCTTAAGAAAGGTTATGTGTTGTGGTATGTATGTCTACTTAAAAAGAGTTTCTCCCAGACCTTTGGGGTCACTTTAGAAACTTTAGAGTTGGCGTAAGTGGAATGATGGGGAATTCGTGGAACGTCTAGATCGTTTCCAAAGATAACCTATGGAAACGTTCTTGGCTCAACAAGTCTCAGTGGACCTACTTCTCTCTCTTTATTACAGAAGGAACTGTAAAACTAAAACTAACTGTAAAACTAAAGATGTTTCGATGTATGACTCCACACCTCTGGCATCACTTTGGGGGAAAGAAATTTTGAAAAAGTGACGCTGTGTGAAAATGTATGCTTCTAGACATGATGGAATGGAATCATCCATTTGCCGGTCCAGAAACACTGGTGTCACGGACCCCGTTCACCGTGGCTTCCTAGTTCCTGTTCATGACCGATTCAGGTTTCTAAGGGTTCTGAATTCTGATTGTCTTTTTCTTGTTTTCTTCTCCATTCTTGTCTCAAAGAACTTTACGTTCCAGAAATATATTTTACTTACCAAATCACAGATTGTCCGTTTGTTACAAAAACTTTTAGGTTGAGAGATTTTCTCTTTCTTTCTTTCTTTTTCTTTCTTTCTTTCTTTCTTTCTTTCTTTCTTTCTTTCTTTCTTTCTTTCTTTCTTTCTTTCTTTCTTTCTTTCTCTTTTTCTCTTTTTCTCTTTCTTTCTTTCTTTCTTTTCTCTTTCTTTCTTTCTTTCTTTCTTTCTTTCTTTCTTTCTTTCTTTCTTTCTTTCTTTTCTTTTCTTCTCTTCTCTTCTCTTCTCTCTCTCTCTCTCTCTCTCTCTCTCTCTCTCTCTCTTTCTTTCTTTCTTCCCCCAAGTCTGTGCATTGTGTTTCTTTCACTTTGTTCTGTTCCTAGGTACTAAGGATTTCTTTTTAATGTCATTAGCTTAAATAAGGGGCTTTGCATTTTTTGGCGAAAGCACCAGAAAAATATTTTCTCATTAAGGGTCGGAATGTTGTTTGCCGGTGATGAGGCTCTCCTTCTGCCAGATGACTGACGATTGGATGGAGGAATATAGTACACATGAGTATGTTCACGAACACATACTGACGTTTCAGAGGACCTTAAATTAAAAACAGAGACCCTGGGCTTTCCTGGTGGCGCAGTGGTTGAGAATCTGCCTGCTGATGCAGGGGACACGGGTTCGGGCCCTGGTCTGGGAAGATCCCACATGTCGCGGAGCAACTAGGCCCGTGAGCCACAATTACTGAGCCTGCGCGTCTGGAGCCTGTGCTCTGCAACAAGAGAGGCCGCGATAGTGAAGAGGCCCGCGTACCGTGATGAAGAGTGGCCCCCGCTTGCCGCAACTGGAGAAGGCCCTTGCACAGAAACGAAGACCCAACACAGCCAAGAATAAAAATTTTTTAAAAATTAAAAAAAAAACACCAGAGACCCCCCTCGCCTCCCCCCTCCCCGCCCTGTAAAATTCATCTGAAGTGGAGAAAAAAACCTTGCTAAAAATCCTTTTCCTTTTCATTCGATCAACATGGTGCATGGATTTCCTAGCAGAAACTTAAGCGAGGTGCATGTTCATCGTTCAGCAGAATTCTAATTTTCTAGTTCTAAGGAAAACTGCTAAAACGAATGAGGATAACACCTTCCCATGCAATCCTTAGGGAAAGCTCCCACCCAATTGAGTGAAAGGAAACTTGGTTTGGAAACAAACGAGTCTTCATTTGGCGACCTTTGGTAGAAATGAGGTGAGGGAGGGAGGGAGGGAAGGAGGGGGAGAGAGAGAGAGAGAGAGAGAGAGAGAGAGAGAGAGAGAGAGAGAGAGAGAGGGAGAGAGGTGTCTCACTTTCCATGGTTCCAGTGTGTACACATTTCAATGACTAGGTGAAATCGCACCAAGAGCCTAACTACGTGTTTCGAATGTCAGTTTCCACAATTGATGAACGGTAGCTGCGTGAAGTCCAAAGTTTGCTGCTGCCTGTTCAGTCTGCAATGACTCCACAAATAACAAACGTGCGTGCCCCCGTGTCCAGTGACCGATCCTCTTTCAGAGCCTGTCGGTGATTGCCTGGTGTGTATGTGTCTGTTTTCCGGGTCACACGCAGTGTGTCGTGGTGTTGTCCCCAGCCCCGGTCTCCCCCGTCCGTGGAAAATAAAAAGAAAGAATTGCCCGAGGACGACGAAAGTGCGGCTAAGAAACCCAAAATGATGACACTGGAAGTCCACTTGGATGGGGTTAGGAGACACCTGAGCATGCCTAGGACAAGGACAACACTGTCACCGTGTGAGAGACCAGCGCAAGGAGAGCTGAAGAATACAAAGAAGAAAAAGGAGGAGGGGGGAGGGGGGAGGGG
This sequence comes from Eschrichtius robustus, assembly GCF_028021215.1. NCBI lineage: Eukaryota > Metazoa > Chordata > Mammalia > Artiodactyla > Eschrichtiidae > Eschrichtius > Eschrichtius robustus. Next base: position 364,013 of record NW_027175292.1, on the reverse strand, counting down.
GGGGAGGACAGGCTGAAGATGTCTCCAGGCGATGACGTTGGTGAAAACGTTCCCATTCAGAAAAGCACTTCGAGAGATAGTTCTGGACCCACAGAGCACAAAGGGTTATCGTGTTGGAGGCTGATCTTCAGTTAGGGGAACAACAAACAAACAAACAGAAAAACAAACAAAAAATAGGACTGCTTATCCAGAGGTAGAAAAGATACCACGCCAAGAAGGCGAGCACTGTTGAAAACTGCTGTTCCTAGGATTTTACAAAATGAATCAGATGCTTTCATGTCGATGCTTTCCATGACAGTCCACTAAATAAATCGTAGTTTGGCTCTTTTTATATTCTCTACCTTTTAAATGGTGAGTGAGTAAGAGAGTTTTTAAATGTTTTGATACGATTTTTTATTTTTCCCCCCCTTTTGGTACGATTTTTGAATGTCGTGGGACAACGGTATTTTTCCCCCGTGGAGGTGAACAAGATTGCTTTTTTGAGCTTCAGCTTTCAGGGTCATTTTAGGGTCCTGAACTGCCCTGCCCAGTGAGCCCTGTGTGTCGTTGTGCCCCTTTAGAAGTGCTGGTGCTTGATGACATCATGATATCGAAATCTTGATTGTTGACTTACAAAACCACTGTTGGGAGTTTGTTTGTTGCCTTAATCTCCCTTACCTATTGCACTCACGTGACTGTCCACTCTTTGTCTCTCTGTTTCTCTCTCTCTCCCTCTCTCTCCCTCTCTCTCCCTCTCTCTCTCTCTCTCTCTCTCTCTCTCTCTCTCTCTCTCTCTCTCTCTCTCTCTCTCTCTCTCTCTCTCTCTCCTCATAGATATACACGTACGGACACAGAGAGCGCTAACAGTGTGTCCGTACCTATAGCTACATAGGTGTGGGTGTTGATACAGATAGACATGTTACATGTCTTCTTCACCCCCTCCGTGGGCACTTAGTGGAGTTACTGGGTCGCATGGTAGTTTTGTGTGCAGTGTTTTGAGGGACTTCCGTACTGTTTTCCATACTGCTGTCTTTTGTCGGAGAGCCATTCTGTCACCCGCCAGGTGACATCTCTGAGTCCTCCAGCATGCCACGGTGGTGGTGGTCTCTCTCAGCTTGAAAAATACGTGTGCGATCAGGAGCCACTTTTTCTGCCTTTACGAACTTGCTGTCGCAACTCCAGATCCTGGGCCTGTCCGAATATCTTTGTCAAGAGAAATGCGTGCGCTTCTTTGGTTCCCCATTTATTTTTCTTAACTAAAAAAATGTTTTGTGTTTCATTTTTGTTTGTTTTGTTGTTGTGTTTCCGTTTTGCTTTGTTTTTTTTACTAAAAAAAGTTGTTTTCTTTCCTTTCTTTTTTTTTTTTTCTCCTAATTAATGAACATGTTCTGTTCGGGCCTCCTGCCCACTTTTCTCACTGGGTTGCTTGTTTTCTGGAGGCTGAATTGTGTGAGGCCTCGGTCTGTTTTGGATAGGCTCCCCTTACGGGATATGCTTGGGCTTGTCCTAGGCCTTTATAGGTCCATGTATACGTGCGCCACGAGCATAGGTAATACGTGTATGTATGTTATCCGTGCGTGCTTTTTCCTTTGTTTTCAAGGCCAGAGTAGTTCTACAGCTTGACTTCTTTGCTGGTATGGTTTGGTGTGGTCTTGGTGGGACTACGGTTGGTTGTCGATACTTACCGCACTCCACACACACACACCCCCACCCCCACGCACACGCACCCGCTCGCGCTCAGAGTGTTGCATTGTGTAGATGTACCGGAACTCAGCTTCTTTAGTGGATGGCTATGGACTCCACCCTCGCCCCCTGCCCCCCCACCCCCACCCGCCCGCATTCCCCCAACCCCCGCCTGCCTCACCCCCCCCCCCCACCCCCGCCCGTGGTTGTGGTCAGTCCATTTTGAAATCCATGTTCTCGTGACCGCAAGTGCATTTTCCCCCCACCCACGCACCCATGTGTTGTCTTTGGACTTTGTCGCCGTCTAGGCACAGATAGATGTTTATTTCCACTTGTGTGGGGGTCAGAGTGTATCCTTCCTTTCCTTTCTAGCTTCTGGGCTTTGCGTGTCTGCTTCCGAAAGACCTCCTCCGTTCGAGAAAGGATGCATTCCTGCGTTGTTCTCTGAGCGCTGGCCTGGTTTCGGTTTGCCAGTCCCCGCCTTCCCTTCCTCCCTCCCTCCCTCCGTCCGGGCAGCCGGGGATCTTGCTCGTGCCCCTCTGGGCAGCCCGTGCCAGCCTCCCCGGGCACCGCCGGCGTCTCCGTGGGATTTCCCCCCGCCCAGGAATCGCGTGGGGAGCGCGTCTCCTCCGAGGCAGCCTCCCGGCGACATCTTCCCGGCTTCCCCCGCCCCCCCACCCCGTCTGCTGCCGGGGTCGCGCCGTGTCGTGCCGACCCGGGGGCTAGCTCCGAGACGGACGCCTCGGGGCCGCGCCAGACGCCCGCCGCCTCGCCCCGGGCTGAGCTCGGGCGTTTGGGCGGCCCGGCGGCGCTGCAGTGTCCTCGGTGGCCGGCCGGCGACCGGGATCCGGCCCGGGGACGTTGGAGCCGGTTGTCAGGAGCCACCTGGCGGCCGCTTTTATATTGTCCCTTGTCTCTGGAGCTCCGGCGACCTTCGTGAGGGCTGTGACTCGGCCGCCGGGCCCGAGGCAGATTTCCGGGAGCCAGGCGACGCTGGTGGCGACTGTCCCGGTGGCGCCCAGGCGTGGGCGCCTCCTGCTGTCGCTTGAGATTGGGCGTGCAGGTCTGTGAGGGTGGGACCGTCGCCGCGCTCTCGAGCCGGTTTGAGGGGCCGCCTGGCTTGGTCGACCAGCATCCGCCCGCGCCCCTCCGGCCGCGGGGACCGACCCGGCCATCCGACCCGACCTGGGCCGGGCCGCCGCGGTGGGAAGGGAGAGGGTCTTTCGCGCCCTCCGGAGCGCCTGTGGATGGGCGGTCGGGCCTTCTCCTGGCTCACCCTTCGGAGTGTTCGTTCCCCGACCCCCTCCCTCCCCGGGTCCCCACAGCGCCCCGCTCCGGAGGTGGGGACCGGCCCGGGCCCGTGCGTTTAGGCCGGTGGAGGGCGCGCGTGGGTCCCGGTGGTCGGATTCTTTCTGACCGATGTTTTTCCGAGTCGGACTCCAGAGGTGGGGACCGGCCTGGGCCGCGAGGGGTGACCCGGAGAGACCGGCAAGGGCCAACACGGGTGCGGTCCCTCGTGGGCTCCGGTCGCCTGGGAGGCGCCTCCCTGGGAAAATGTTTTCAAGTCCCCCTGGGTCCGGGGACGTGGACGGACCGGGCCCTGCTCGCGCGGGTGGCCGGGGAGGGCGCACCCGGCCCTTCAGCGTGCCCACGTGGGTTCCCGGTCGGCGGACGCGACTTTTTCTCACCCTGCCCCGCCCCCTCCTCCACCGCGAGTCCCGGCCGGGGGGTGGGGACCGGCCCGAGCCTTACTGGGTGGCCCGGATAGGGCGGCCTGGGCCCGGGCGCGGTCCCTCGTGGGGCCCGCTCGTCGGAGGCGGCCGAGTGGGATATTTCTTTTTCTCTAACCAAGTCCTCGCCCGGAGACTCGGAGGGACCGGTACCTGCCCGCGCGGGCGAACTGGGGAGGGCGACCCCGGCCCGCTCGCTGCCTCTCCCACGTTTTCCCGCCCCTCCCGCCCCGCCCCGCCCCGCCCCCACTTTGCCACCACGCTCCTCGGGTCGACCAGATGGCCCCGAGAGCTCCGGGACTGGTGTGGATGGGGAAGTGTTGGGGACAGGTGGCGGGACCGAGGTCCCGGGGACCACCCCTGCGATTCGTGGATGGGCCCCGCTGCCGGGCGTCGTGATTTTTTTCGCCCGAAATGGGCCTTTTTTGCCACCAGGTAGGTGCTGACACGGTCTTCCTTGGCGTCTGTCGCTGAGGACTTGGGGACTCCGGACGCATGCAGGGCTCTGGGCTTGGGACTGCCGCCTGGCACCCGAACCGGCCCTTGCCGCTTGAGCCGCCCGCCTGGGCCTGCGCGCCGGCTCTCGTGTGTGCGCCCGGCTGACCCGGCCCGCGGTGCCGCCTCCGGTCTCTGGCTCACCCGAGGGCGGCGGGGCGAGGTGGCGCGTGGGTCTTCCACCCCGTGTGACTCCCACCCCCCGCCGCAGGCACCCGGTGGTGGCTGAGACGGCCCCACCCCGCAGGCTCCGTGCCACGTGTCAGGCGTTCTCCTGGCGGGGTCGTCGGCCAGTGTTGCCTGAGAGAAAGAAAAGGAGGTGGTAGTGGGGGGGGCTGGGGCTGCGGCTGCCGGTGAGGCTGAAGCAGGCTCCTCGGATGATGGTCCTCACCGTGCCCCTCCCCTTCGGGGCTTTCTGGCCCCTGGCTCGCTGGATTGACTGATCGATGTGGTGATGTCGCGCTCTCCTGGGCCGGACCTAAGTCGCGCTAGACGAGGGACGGACGTTCCTGGCGAACGGGACCGCTCTTCTCGTTCTGTCCGCGGGCCCCTCGCCTCTCTTTTCACACCCTCCCGGCCTGTCGAGGGGTGTGGGGGAAGGCAGGGGTGGTGGTCTCCGGCCCTGACCCTCGGTCTCCCGCCCCCTGCCTCATGGCGCGGGCGGGTCCGTGGTCCTCGGACGCAGCAGACACTCTCGCTTCGCCTCCTTGGCGTGTGCCTCGCGAGCGGTCCTCCCCGCGTCGTTGGGGGGGGCCGTCCCGCCGCTGCGCTGCGCGCCCCTGCTGGCGCGTGAGCGTGCCTTGCTTGGCCGTCGGTGGTGCCCCTGGAGCGCTCCAGGTTGTCCCTCAGGTGCCCGAGGCCGAGCGGTGGTGTCGTTCCCTTTTCCCAGCGTGCTCCTCGGGTCCCCACCGCGGTGGTGTGTCCCCTGAGTGGCTCTCTTGGGGGGGGGGGTCGAGACGGTAAGGGAGGCGTGCCTCTGTTTCCCCCCCTCGGTGGGGGGCCGGGTGCCGCCTCGTCGCGGTCGTCCCCCAACGGCTGTGCTGTTGGGGGGATCGTGTTGGGCCGGGGGGCGGCTGAGGTTGTGCCCCCGGCTGTGGCCGCGAGCGCTCCTGTGGGCCGTGTGCTTACCCATACCGCAGACCCCCCCCACCCCGCCCATTCGTGGACTGGGCGGCTTGTGGAGCGCCTCCGCGGGCCCAAAGGGGAGACGATGGGTGGGGGATGATGCACCCTCGGTGAGAAAGCCTTCTCTAGCGATCCGAGAGGGAGCCTTGGGGTACCGGACCCCCCAGCCGCTGCCCCTCCCAAGCGTGCAGTCGCCACGGTGGCGACTGCCAGAGCACGTGGGCAGAGCCCCTCGCCTTCGCGGGAGGGCTTGCGCCGGCCCCGCGGTGGGGCCGTGCGCCGCTCTTTGCCTACCGCGGCCCGCGCCTCCCCCCTCTGAGTCGGGGGAGGGTCCCGCCAGGCCGGCGTCCGGCGCGGGGCCGCGTGTGCGCGTGTGCGTGCGCGTGCGGTGACCCCCGTGGCGAGCTCAAGGGGGCGGGGACGCCCGGGCGTCCCGACTCCCCTGTCCCGCAGCCACGAGGAGCCCGTCGCGCCTGCCCTCGCCGCGAGTCGCAGCCGGCGGCGGTGTGTGGGCGCGGTGCGGGTCGCCTCGCTCGGGAGCGTTTCCCTGGGGCGCGAGCCCCGGCGGTCGGACTTGGATGAAGGCGGATCTGGCGAGGACGGAGGGGCTGAGTTTGGGTGGACGGGTCCCTCCGTGGCACGCGGGGGAGACCGTCACACGCGGGCCCTGGCGGCGGGGCCGGGTCGTGGGGAGGCTCCAGGGTGGCTGGGGCCGGCCGGCGTCTCAGGCGTCGTGGGACCGCCCTCGTGTGTGTGGCGGTGGGACCCCGCGCTTGTTTTCCTGGTGGCCCGGTCGTGCCTCGGCCCTTCCTTTCCCTGGGCAGCGCCCCGCGCCTCTGCCCCGCGGCCCTCGCCGTGTGTGCGTGCCGCCCCCTCCCCGTCGCCGCCGGCCCTCCCCCGCCCCCACCCCATGACCCCCTTCCCCACACGTCCCCTTCCCCGTCTGGGACCGAGCCGGCCTCGCCCTCGTGAGGGTGTCGCCCCCCCCGGCCGCCTCGGCCGGCGGCGTCCCCGGGTGGAGTGCTCACGGTTCCTGAGGCGGGGAAGTCGGGCGCGGCGGAGGTGTGTGTGGGGTGGGGGCCGCGGGGCGGCCGGTGTGCGCGCGGGAGAGTGTTCTCGCGGGCCGGCCGCGGCTCGTGGGTGTTTGGCGGTGGTGGTCGCGAGCCCCGCGAGCGGGGCCCCTGGGGGGGCCCGAGGAAGGCCAGTCGGCGTCCTGGGTGCCGCGGGACCGCCCCTGCGCTGGAGGCCTCTGGCGGTGAGACCCCGTGTCGTGCCCCGGCGGCCGACTCGCGTCCGGGCCCTTAGGCCCGGCCCCCGGGCCCCCTCGCGGCGGCGCGCGGCCGCCCCCTCCCGCCACGGCTTCTGTGACGTCGCCGCCGCCTCTGTGCGACGGCGGCCGAGCCAGCCGCGCCTCGTCGGCCCTCTCTCCCGTCCGTCCACCCGGCCTCGTCCGTCGCGTCTCTGCCGACCCCCGGGCCGCGTCCCGGTGTGTTTCGCTCCC
>NW_027175292.1:342500-345000 GCF_028021215.1 Eschrichtius robustus | reverse complement strand
CCTGGACCCGGACCCGGACCCGGACCCGGACCTGGACCCGGACATGGACCTGGACATGGACATGGACATGGACATGGACATGGACATGGACATGGACCGGGACCTAGACTTGGGCTCCGTCGTCTCCGGGGTCCCCCGGCCGCCGGGTCGACCAGTTCTCCCCGCGGACTTGGACTTCGACTTAGACTTGGACTTCGACTTGGACCTGGACCTGGACATGGACATGGACATGGACATGGACCTGGACCGGGACCGGGACCGGGACATGGACCCGGACCCGGACCCGGACCCGGACCCGGACCCGGACCCGGACCGGGACCTGGACATGGACCTGGACCTGGACCTGGACCGGGACCGGGACCTGGACCTGGACCTGGACATGGACATGGACCTGGACCCGGACCCGGACCCGGACCCGGACCTGGACCCGGACATGGACCTGGACATGGACATGGACATGGACATGGACATGGACATGGACATGGACCGGGACCTAGACTTGGGCTCCGTCGTCTCCGGGGTCCCCCGGCCGCCGGGTCGACCAGTTCTCCCCGCGGACCTGGAATTGGACTTAGACTTGGACTTCGACTTGGACCTGGACCTGGACCTGGAACCGGACCGGGACCGGGACCTGGACATGGACATGGACATGGACCTGGACCTGGACCTGGACCTGGACCTGGACCTGGACCTGGAACTGGACCGGGACCGGGACCGGGACCGGGACCTGGACATGGACCTGGACCTGGACCGGGAACTGGACGTGGACGTGGACGTGGACCTGGACCTGGACCTGGACCGGGACCGGGACCTGGACTTGGGCTCCGTCGTCTCCGGGGTCCCCCGGCCGCCGGGTCGACCAGTTCTCCCCCCGAGGACTTGGGCTCCGTGGGCCTCAGATACCTATCCTCTACTTGTGTCCTGAACGATCGGTGTGCCGAGTTCGTCTCTTTTTATTAAGATTAAACGTGTAAACGAGAACCACTGAAGTTTAAATAGTACTCTATTTTTATTCTCCTCGCCGGTGGACGGTCCTCCGTTGCGGCGGCAGCGAGGGGAAAACGACAACGAGGACAACAGAAGGAAACTCTAGAGGAAACTCTAGCTCTCGACGTACTCGTGCCGGCTGAGGCCTCCCTGCTGTCCACCTTCCGTGGAATCGCAGGGACGTTGGAGAAAAATGCTTCCGGGTCCTAGGTCCCAGGTCCTAGGTCCCAGGTCCCAGTTCCCAGGTCCCCAGGTCCCCAGGTCCCCAGGTCCCCAGTGCCCCGTCCGCGGCCGTCACTGAGCGGAGAAATGCGCACCAGGAGGATCGGGTTCGTCTTCGTGTCCCCGCCGCCCTGCTGCTCCCGATTCCGATGCGGCCCGCTCACTCGACTGCCGGTTGTCGGGCGCCACCTGCCGGTCGCTCGTTTTTTAAGAGGTCGACCAGATGGCTGGGCCGGCCTGGGTGGGCGGGGCTAATTTTTGAATGACGGAGGGAGGTGTTACAGTGGGAGGAGGGCAGGGGATGCTAGATCATGGGCCAGAGGCCAGAGGCCAGGGGGGCGGGGGATGGAAGCCACTCCAGTCTTCTTTTTTTGTGTTTGTTTGTTTGTTTGTTTGTTTGTTTGTTTATTTTTTCTTTTTCTTTTTTAATTTTTAAAAAAATTTTTTATTTTTAATTTTTGGCTGTGTTGGATTTTCGTTGCTGCGTGCAGGCTTTCTCTACTTGTGGCGAGTAGGGGCTACTCTTCAGTGTGGTGCATGGGCTTATCATTGCGGTGCCTTTTCTTGTTGCATGAGCTCTAGGCGTGCGGGCTTCAGTAGTTGTGGCACACGGGCTTAGTTGCTCCGCGGCATGTGGGATCTTCCTGGACCAGGGATCGAACCCGTGTCCCCTGTATTGACAGGCAGATTCTTAACCACTGCGCCACCAGAGAAGTCCCTTATTTATTTATTTATCTATCTAACCATTCATTCATTCATTCATTCATTCACTTATTTACTTATGGCTGTGTTGGGTCTTCGTTTCTGTGCGAGGGCTTTCTCTAGTTGAGGCGAGCGGGGGCCACTCTTCATCACAGTGTGCGGGCCTCTCACTGTCACGGCCTCTCTTGTTGTGGAGCACAGGCTCTGTGGCTCACGGGGCCCAGCTGCTCCGCGGCATGGGGGATCCTCCCAGACCAGGGCTCGAACCCGTGTCCCCTGCACTGGCAGGCAGACTCTCAATCACTGTGCCACCAGGGAAGCCCTTTTTTGTTTTTAATAACGCTTTTCAAATTATTCATTCATTCATTCATTCATTCATTCATTCATTCAATTCCGTGCAGCGGAAGGATGGAGACTTAACCACTACACCGCCAGGGAAGCCCCTAGCCACGCTAGCCCTCATCCATGGATTTTAGGATCATTGAGAAATGCTACCATTCATCTGACTGGATGGACTTGAAACATCTTGTCCATGGATGCAGGAGAGATCCTTTGGAGGTTCCAGAACGTGGGTCTCTTGGCAAGGGCG
>NW_027175292.1:322500-337500 GCF_028021215.1 Eschrichtius robustus | reverse complement strand
GAAACTGAGTAAGTTTCTTGGAGAGGTTCGATGACACGGGAAAGTGTTGTCAAAGAGGAAGGAACAACGTGAAGTCTTCTTTGGCTTGTGTCTGTACACCAATGTGTTCTAACTGTTCCAGAAATGATGGGATCTTTCTTCCTGGAAGTCTTCTCTGCCCTGGCATAAAGTGTTGTCTGTTATCGTCAAAATGGAGGCTCACACGAAAGGGGCTGAACCCAGTATCAGGGAGATGTTCTAACCGACTTTCACGCCAAGGCAGTAACAACAGCCTGTGGAAAGATGGTGGGGGTGGCGGGGCACACGTGGATCAGGTCCATTCTGTCCTTTCAACAGCCGGTCGGGGCTATGGCAGACGGGAGACGTTGGCCCAGCCGGTTGCTCCCTGGCCAACCTCCCCCCTCCCCCACACCTTGCATTCCTTCACCCGCCCATGGTGCCTCCAAGATGACTCCAATTGTAAATAGACATTGGCAGGAAGACTTCTACAGTCTACCGGCAACGTCTGACCTGTCATGCTTGTAACCCTGGGGGGGAAAAATCATTTTTCTCTATGGAAAGAAAACCTCCTCTCTCTGGACCCTCTGAACCCCAGCCACTGGATTTCATTCCACTGCCACTTAGTAGGGGTCATCCAAACATCCTTGTATGTTTTCCGTGTGGGTTGAAGTCTTCCCTCGCTGCAAGCCTGATGTCCTCACCGTGGCACAGAGACTGTTAAAAAAACAAAATGTGTTTGCCACTTGGGGTCTACCTTCCACAGCCTCCCGTGTGATCAGATCAAGGCACCCGCTTCTCTGGGCAAATCCTACAATCCTTCACAAAAGCTCTTGTAAACTTTTTGGAACCGTCACTCGTCCAGTCACCCTCAATCATCAGGCAAGGTCGGCAGAACCGATGGAAAAACTGGACTCCAAGAAGAACAAGAATGACTTACATGGGGTTGAATGAACTGATGAATAGGATGACAATGTGTATGACTACTTGTGTAAAATAGGACTGCTTGGGGAAGCGGGGGATAGATAACTTAGGAGGTTGAGATGAACATATACACATTACTGTACATAAAGTAGGTAATCAACAAACACCTCCTACTATATAGCACAGGAAACTCTACTCACTACTTTGTAATAACGTATGAGAGAAAAGAATCTGAAAAAGAATATCTATATAAAGTATTTTGATATATATATATATAAAGAGAGAGAGAGAGAGAGAAAAACAGAGAGAGAGAGGGAGAGAGGGAGAGAGGGAGAGATTAGGACTGATTGTTAAATCTTTTGTTTTCCAGATACAAGGAAAAACAAAAACAAACAAACAAAACCCAATTTTCTTCTTTTATTTTTAAAGGGGGACGTCCATTTGGTAACTTATACCTCTGTCAGCAGGATAGAATCACTGATCTTTTTCTCCCTACTTTCCTTAATTCAGAAACTCTCAGGGAGGCTTCTTATTTCCCTGGCAATAGAGTTATTTGCATATGTTACTTGGAGGCCAAAATTATGTTTCCATAAAACGGGGATACACACTTGTGGATATGAAATTCTGGTCTTACTCACTTCCCTTAGGGTGTTGTTCTTAACCTGAAAACTGGACTGCATCCCGAAGTTTTTTGAGTTCCCTCCAATATCTGGCTACGACTCTCTCCATGAACGTTTTGCCATTTTCTCCCACCCTTTTGACTTGGCATCACTGAGAACTAAAACGGCCCTTTGCCTGAAGCCCTGCAAACGGAAGCTAGAGAACTTGACGAAAACCTTAGAGAAACGGCCACAACGGCTCCTATGGAAAAAGTCCTCGTTCCTGTTTCTGTGAGAGCCACTCTGAAATTTGAACCAAACACCCGACGACATCATCAGAGTTATTTCAAACTTCTAAAGTTGCTTCGACCCTGACATCTAGAAATCTCCTTGACTCAGAGACAGACAGACAGACAGACAGACAGACAGACAGACAGACAGACAGACACACACACACACACACACACACACACACACACACACACACACACACACACACACACACACACACGAGTCACCAGCTCAGCTTTAATATGTTCCAAGGAACTTTCAGAGGAGGGAACTGTTGGGCTCCAGAGTAGGCCGCCCCAAAATGTGCCTCCATGCTCTATTGCTTATTTTGAATTCAAGTGACCTAAGAACCGGCCAGCACAAGAGGGACACACTGGCCCTCCTTTCTGTCCTCCTGCGGAGGAAGATCTCAAGTGAAGACGTCTGCTTTCACGCGTGTCCATGATTCTCAAATGGTGTAGTGGGGTTTCCTGGGTTAGGAAAAGGAGGGGACTCCTTTTGCCTGGAAAAAAAGCCTGTTTCTCACACATCCTCCTCCCATCCCTTCCTCTCTCCCTCCTTCCCTCCCTGCAGTTTGGAGGGGGCAGCCTAAGGGTGGGGGAAATTGGGGAAAGAAAAAAGAAAAAGCCATTCATTAAAGAGAAGCTCGAGGCAAAGTCAAACGCTCCGACTTGACCGGAGAGCTTTCTGCATTTGAATGGAGCGATTGAACGAGGCCCTGCCGAATGAATCGTCCGGACCTCCCCTCCCCCGCTCCTGGCAAAGGTCAGTCCAGGGGACTTAGGAAGGAGCGCTGGAGAAGGAACGGGGGTGGGGGTGGGGGTGGGGGCGGGAACAACAGACAATAGCCGCTGCCTGCCTGCCTGCCTGCCCGCCCGCCGGGCTGAGGCCTGAGGGCTGAGGGCCACGCTGGCTCCTGCAACACAATCCCTTCCAGGAAACTGCTGTGATGACTATTTGGCAGTGAATGATCAAATCTGAACTCTCTTGGCCTATTTCTGCAAAAGGCCCGAGTCTCAGCTACGACAGATTCTCTGGATTTCTTGGCACATGGACTGACCCGCACCCTCCCATCCTGTCAGATCCTCCTTTGTACACACACCTCCACTGGAAGGGTTCTTTGGCCTCGTCCAGAAAACGAACAAGCAAGAACAAACACACAAACAGACTGAATTGATGTGTTGGTATTTGTTGGAAAGAAACATGCTCCTCTCACACACCTGAGGGCAGGAAGCGAAGGCAGGTTCTCAGCGGGGGGGGGGACGGGGAACCTGAACCGAGGTCGGTCAGCGGTCCCCCCCCAACCTCTCTCCCAGGTCACGTGGGCCTCCCCTCCCCGCCTCTCTCTACGCCCCCCTGCCCTGGTTCTGATATTTCACTTGGGAAACTTCTCTAGGCCGACCGAGATGCCAGCTTGCTGTCCTGCTGCTTCATGTCCATCTCTACCAGCCGTGCCCAAAAGGCACGTGAAATCATGGACAGCAAATAGCGCCCCCAGAGCTGTGTGTGTGTGTGTGTGTGTGTGTGCGTGTGCGTGTGCGTGTGCGTGTGCGCGCGCGCGCCAATTTTCCAGGAAGCGGTGAGGGAGCAAAGGGAGGGCTGGGTGAAGGAATCCTGGGTGCCTGTCATCGCACACCCCGCAGAGCACCATTTATTTCCTTCTCCATGTCTGAAAGACACTTAGTCCTCATTTCAGCAACTTGATGGTGATTCCCCTTCTAAATACGTGACAAAACCTATGAAGTACTGGACTCATTGAATCTGTAACTGCTAACAGGGCCCAAGGAGTTTTCAATCGATGGCAGGAAAAGAAATGATCCTGAACATAAAACTGCCAAGAATTCCTATAGATGGAGTTATCATGGACCGACTTCTGGTGATACGTGCCATGGGGGCTCCCAATTGACAAACCGGAATGGGATAGGTAGACCCAGTCATCCCATGTTTTACCTCAAGCTGGAGAAGCAGAGAATATCATCTAAAAGCCTACCTTCATGGCGTCTCAGTGCTCAGGGCTCTTCCTTCTCGGGGATCTCGTGTTCTGTAGGGATAATTCACGTGCTGGGGCAGTAGGTTCCCAATATCAGCTTGTGAAATGGATTAAATGATGTCTTCCTTTTAAAAAGATAAAGATTATTTGGAAAAGTTATTAATAGTGAACACATGATGTTATCCTCTCTGATCTATAAACTAGAGTTGACCGTTGAACAACCAACATGGAGGGTTACGGGTGCCGAGCCCACGCACTGTGAAAATCCATGGATAACTTCACAGTCAGGGCCCTGTATCTGCGCTTCCACCTCCGGGGACTCAGCAACCACAGATCCTGCAGTGCCATAGTGCACGGCTATGGAAAACATCCACCTATGAGTCACACACACACACGCACACACGCACATGCACAGGTTTCAACTTTGTTGTGTTAATTCTTGTGGCCACTCATCCTTGACATGTGCGTGCATACCTATTTGAACAGTAATGTAACAGGTAACCCCCATCACTTGTGTTCTACTTTTTTACTGACCATTGAAACTTAGTTCCTGATTGACCCTAGGGTTTGTAATTATGTTTACAACTTCATAAAAATAGAAAGTCCCTCACTGATCGACAGCGAGTGTATGAAAGGAAAATTGACCCATTCTGACTCAGGGCAACTTTTCCTGGTTTTGAAAGACACACACCCATTCGGTAGTGCTTACGTATGTCCAAGTACTGATCCACTGAAGTGGGGTTGCTTTCTTTCTTGGTACCAAACTTTGCATTCTCAAAATACTTCGCCATCTACCTATTTATGCTGTAGATTGGTAGTAATAGACAATCTCCAAACGTCTGAACCTTGTCTCAATCGTGGGGCTCACACATTCTTTATAGAGTCAGTATATTCCCAGCATTCATTTCTTGATGTGAACTAGGTGAGGAATTTGCCATTGTGACGTTAGAATTGGCACCTCCTTGGTGTGAGGACACCAAGGGATAAGGCACCACTGAAGAATGTCCTTCCTTCACCATGCTGAGACTATTTTATTCAGTGTGAATCCTCTCATGTCCTACAAGTGCTGGCTCCATGGCGAATGGGATTCTCCCATGCATTGCATCGGATTTCTTCTACAGCGGTGATTATGTGGTCTGGCCCAAGACGACGGCCTGCTGTCCTCCTAGTAAAGCTTGTGCTGCCTTCCCTACCGCGTCAGGGATGCATCCCACTCTGAGCTGTCTGTGTGTGCTGAGGCTGGAGCGCCAACTGAAGGTTCTTCCACCGTGGTTCCAGGCTTAGGGTTTCTCCCCACATGATTTTCCTCGGCTTAAAGAGGGTAATTTCTGGCTGAAGGCTCTACCTCACTGATCTCAGACACAGGGTTTCTGCTGTGTGTGACTTCCCTGGTGTTTATAAGGACGAGTGCACTGGGTAATGTCTTACAAGATGTGTCAGGAAAACTACTTTCTCAGGGGAGTCTGCGGTGGGCATTACCTGCCCTTCTCCCCTAGTGGCCAGGCTTCTCTCCACACTGACTCGAATGAGCCTGGAGCCCACCTGGATTCAGGACTCTGGGAAATCCTCTTGCATCCTCCTCATCTCTCCTCCTGCTCCAGCTGTGAAAGCACATCTGATTGGTGCAGCCGATAACTTGTTTCGTGGGAAACATGGACCTGGATTTGGAGCCCTGCGTTGGAACCTGCGTGTGGTCTTCAGGTTCACGTCAGGAGGAGGAGCGAGGCGAACGAACGTTAAAGAGCAGCACCACGGGGAAGGGCGTCCTGAGCACGGGGAAGTACTCCCAGCCCTTCCCCAGAGCAGGAGGGACGCTGACTTTGGGCTCAGGTATTCAGGAACTGTCTGCTGATGCTCAGGCCCCAGACCAGAAACAGACTGTGAAATCCTTTGTTTTTCTAACGAGGGTGAATCCATTGTTCCATAGTGGATCGAACATTATTTTCAGAAAAACATATTCAATAACATCAGCTCCCTCGGAAGGCCAACCACCCCCCACCCCACCCCCCAACCCCACCCCCCCATCCTCATGAACTCTCTTTTAAAGGGAAAATGTCTGCTATGATGACGACTGTTGTGCCACACTCTGCCACGGTTTCAAGAGCAGAGGAGCTGGTTAGGAACTACCTATCACGTTGATCCATCCACTGGATGCAGGCGTGCCATGAGGTGAGTGTCCTGCACTGTTCTGAGTGTTAGATATGGAGCAGAAAGGAAGACGTGTGATTGTGGCCAGAAATTGTCCATCCTGGTGGGATCCTGAAAAAAAAAAAAAAATTAAAAAGAAAGAAAGAAAGAAAGAAGCACATCCCCTTCAGGCAGATGTGGATGCTCTGTAAGTGTATAGGCATCGGCGTGGTGGGGGGCAGAATACGCAAAGCTCCTCTGGGTAATCTTTTATCAGATAAATGGCTGTGGACAGACTCACCCATGGACACCAGATAACTGAGGTCCTCCAGCAGCACAGCTCTAGACAGCGTCCCCTGGAATTTGCTCATCAGGGCGCACTCTTCCTGGGTGAAGGTCGCACACACCCTTGAGACTCACTGATATTTAAAGACATGGTGGATATTCTGGCTCGGCCTGCGCCATCCCCACAATGTCCAAAGGTGACGGTCGAGATGACAAAACTGGAGAAAGACAGGTGTGTCTATCGCAAGCTCAGACACTGTTTGAGGTGCAGTTGACTATTCCCTTGGGTTGACTTGACACGTGCCTTTCAGATGCATCACGGAGATACGCACACTCCTGACTCAGGGTGACCTCATCGCAAGGGGATATGACATGAGGGGTGTTGAGCAATAACCCGGACCTTACACACGCACACGCACACACACACACCCCCCCCCACACCCCCCCACACCCCCCCCACACACACCCCCCCCACACACACACAAAAGAGGTTCGCGGGAGTAAAAGGTTAACGTTACCTCTGTTGACACCCACGACTGTACCTAGTTGTCACGAGACAGGAAGCTCAACTATACATTTAACCCTTATCTGTTCCTGTGCTTTCTTGCAGAAAATCCTCCTGCGCTTCTTTCGCCTCGTGGAAGCGCTTGCTCTTCCCCATAGGTAGCCACCGTGGAACCAGCTGCTGCTGATCCAAGAATTTGGAGGATTTCCGGAAATGATCAGTGATCCCGAGACAGACTCTCCCTTCCGTGATCAAAGCGACTCGGGGAGCTGTCTCTCGCCCCCCCCCCCCCCGCCCCCACATCCCCACCCCCCCCCCCCCCCACCCCGCACACCGCCTTCTCCCTTGTGTACAAGCTATGTCTTTTCATTAAAACGTTTTGCCTTGTTAGCCTTAGAGTCTTGTGGAAGCGATCTTCATTTCTATGGTACTGCTGTGCAAGAATCTGGAAAGGGCCCGGTAACGGGTATGTCTGTAGCTCCCTCCTAGAGCTGGCCTGTGTCTACGTACGGATCCGAGTGCCACAGTTAACTTGTGAAAGAGCTCTCTTGAACTGGCTTAGAAGGAAGCACTCCCGAATTCAGTCCACTAGAAAGGGACCCGCCCGAAGGTTTTTGCAAGTTCACGTGATCTAGGATGAACCCTTCAGCCGAGATATAGCCAAGGTCAAGGGATGGGTTTTATGAAACTAGGCAGGTCTTTAGCGTGATCAGCATTCGAGGTCAACCTTTTCTTCTATCTACGTCGACCCCAAATCCAATAAGTTCACGGGAGTGAACCGAATTCGTCAGCAAGAAAAAGAACTTGGGGGGTGATGGCTGACGTCGTCTAAAGTCTCAGGAGATGTTCACGGGTCATCTCATCGTCATGGGATTTAGAACAAGTGATTTCGATAGCTCTAGGTGGAGGAACTCCTTAAGAAAGGTTATGTGTTGTGGTATGTATGTCTACTTAAAAAGAGTTTCTCCCAGACCTTTGGGGTCACTTTAGAAACTTTAGAGTTGGCGTAAGTGGAATGATGGGGAATTCGTGGAACGTCTAGATCGTTTCCAAAGATAACCTATGGAAACGTTCTTGGCTCAACAAGTCTCAGTGGACCTACTTCTCTCTCTTTATTACAGAAGGAACTGTAAAACTAAAACTAACTGTAAAACTAAAGATGTTTCGATGTATGACTCCACACCTCTGGCATCACTTTGGGGGAAAGAAATTTTGAAAAAGTGACGCTGTGTGAAAATGTATGCTTCTAGACATGATGGAATGGAATCATCCATTTGCCGGTCCAGAAACACTGGTGTCACGGACCCCGTTCACCGTGGCTTCCTAGTTCCTGTTCATGACCGATTCAGGTTTCTAAGGGTTCTGAATTCTGATTGTCTTTTTCTTGTTTTCTTCTCCATTCTTGTCTCAAAGAACTTTACGTTCCAGAAATATATTTTACTTACCAAATCACAGATTGTCCGTTTGTTACAAAAACTTTTAGGTTGAGAGATTTTCTCTTTCTTTCTTTCTTTTTCTTTCTTTCTTTCTTTCTTTCTTTCTTTCTTTCTTTCTTTCTTTCTTTCTTTCTTTCTTTCTTTCTTTCTTTCTCTTTTTCTCTTTTTCTCTTTCTTTCTTTCTTTCTTTCTCTCTTTCTTTCTTTCTTTCTTTCTTTCTTTCTTTCTTTCTTTCTTTCTTTCTTTCTTTTCTTTTCTTCTCTTCTCTTCTCTTCTCTCTCTCTCTCTCTCTCTCTCTCTCTCTCTCTCTCTTTCTTTCTTTCTTCCCCCAAGTCTGTGCATTGTGTTTCTTTCACTTTGTTCTGTTCCTAGGTACTAAGGATTTCTTTTTAATGTCATTAGCTTAAATAAGGGGCTTTGCATTTTTTGGCGAAAGCACCAGAAAAATATTTTCTCATTAAGGGTCGGAATGTTGTTTGCCGGTGATGAGGCTCTCCTTCTGCCAGATGACTGACGATTGGATGGAGGAATATAGTACACATGAGTATGTTCACGAACACATACTGACGTTTCAGAGGACCTTAAATTAAAAACAGAGACCCTGGGCTTTCCTGGTGGCGCAGTGGTTGAGAATCTGCCTGCTGATGCAGGGGACACGGGTTCGGGCCCTGGTCTGGGAAGATCCCACATGTCGCGGAGCAACTAGGCCCGTGAGCCACAATTACTGAGCCTGCGCGTCTGGAGCCTGTGCTCTGCAACAAGAGAGGCCGCGATAGTGAAGAGGCCCGCGTACCGTGATGAAGAGTGGCCCCCGCTTGCCGCAACTGGAGAAGGCCCTTGCACAGAAACGAAGACCCAACACAGCCAAGAATAAAAATTTTTTAAAAATTAAAAAAAAAACACCAGAGACCCCCCTCGCCTCCCCCCTCCCCGCCCTGTAAAATTCATCTGAAGTGGAGAAAAAAACCTTGCTAAAAATCCTTTTCCTTTTCATTCGATCAACATGGTGCATGGATTTCCTAGCAGAAACTTAAGCGAGGTGCATGTTCATCGTTCAGCAGAATTCTAATTTTCTAGTTCTAAGGAAAACTGCTAAAACGAATGAGGATAACACCTTCCCATGCAATCCTTAGGGAAAGCTCCCACCCAATTGAGTGAAAGGAAACTTGGTTTGGAAACAAACGAGTCTTCATTTGGCGACCTTTGGTAGAAATGAGGTGAGGGAGGGAGGGAGGGAAGGAGGGGGAGAGAGAGAGAGAGAGAGAGAGAGAGAGAGAGAGAGAGAGAGAGAGAGAGAGGGAGAGAGGTGTCTCACTTTCCATGGTTCCAGTGTGTACACATTTCAATGATAGGTGAAATCGCACCAAGAGCCTAACTACGTGTTTCGAATGTCAGTTTCCACAATTGATGAACGGTAGCTGCGTGAAGTCCAAAGTTTGCTGCTGCCTGTTCAGTCTGCAATGACTCCACAAATAACAAACGTGCGTGCCCCCGTGTCCAGTGACCGATCCTCTTTCAGAGCCTGTCGGTGATTGCCTGGTGTGTATGTGTCTGTTTTCCGGGTCACACGCAGTGTGTCGTGGTGTTGTCCCCAGCCCCGGTCTCCCCCGTCCGTGGAAAATAAAAAGAAAGAATTGCCCGAGGACGACGAAAGTGCGGCTAAGAAACCCAAAATGATGACACTGGAAGTCCACTTGGATGGGGTTAGGAGACACCTGAGCATGCCTAGGACAACACTGTCACCGTGTGAGAGACCAGCGCAAGGAGAGCTGAAGAATACAAAGAAGAAAAAGGAGGAGGGGGGAGGGGGGAGGGGGGGGAGGACAGGCTGAAGATGTCTCCAGGCGATGACGTTGGTGAAAACGTTCCCATTCAGAAAAGCACTTCGAGAGATAGTTCTGGACCCACAGAGCACAAAGGGTTATCGTGTTGGAGGCTGATCTTCAGTTAGGGGAACAACAAACAAACAAACAGAAAAACAAACAAAAAATAGGACTGCTTATCCAGAGGTAGAAAAGATACCACGCCAAGAAGGCGAGCACTGTTGAAAACTGCTGTTCCTAGGATTTTACAAAATGAATCAGATGCTTTCATGTCGATGCTTTCCATGACAGTCCACTAAATAAATCGTAGTTTGGCTCTTTTTATATTCTCTACCTTTTAAATGGTGAGTGAGTAAGAGAGTTTTTAAATGTTTTGATACGATTTTTTATTTTTCCCCCCCTTTTGGTACGATTTTTGAATGTCGTGGGACAACGGTATTTTTCCCCCGTGGAGGTGAACAAGATTGCTTTTTTGAGCTTCAGCTTTCAGGGTCATTTTAGGGTCCTGAACTGCCCTGCCCAGTGAGCCCTGTGTGTCGTTGTGCCCCTTTAGAAGTGCTGGTGCTTGATGACATCATGATATCGAAATCTTGATTGTTGACTTACAAAACCACTGTTGGGAGTTTGTTTGTTGCCTTAATCTCCCTTACCTATTGCACTCACGTGACTGTCCACTCTTTGTCTCTCTGTTTCTCTCTCTCTCCCTCTCTCTCCCTCTCTCTCCCTCTCTCTCCTCTCTCTCTCTCTCTCTCTCTCTCTCTCTCTCTCTCTCTCTCTCTCTCTCTCTCTCTCTCTCTCTCCTCATAGATATACACGTACGGACACAGAGAGCGCTAACAGTGTGTCCGTACCTATAGCTACATAGGTGTGGGTGTTGATACAGATAGACATGTTACATGTCTTCTTCACCCCCTCCGTGGGCACTTAGTGGAGTTACTGGGTCGCATGGTAGTTTTGTGTGCAGTGTTTTGAGGGACTTCCGTACTGTTTTCCATACTGCTGTCTTTTGTCGGAGAGCCATTCTGTCACCCGCCAGGTGACATCTCTGAGTCCTCCAGCATGCCACGGTGGTGGTGGTCTCTCTCAGCTTGAAAAATACGTGTGCGATCAGGAGCCACTTTTTCTGCCTTTACGAACTTGCTGTCGCAACTCCAGATCCTGGGCCTGTCCGAATATCTTTGTCAAGAGAAATGCGTGCGCTTCTTTGGTTCCCCATTTATTTTTCTTAACTAAAAAAATGTTTTGTGTTTCATTTTTGTTTGTTTTGTTGTTGTGTTTCCGTTTTGCTTTGTTTTTTTTACTAAAAAAAGTTGTTTTCTTTCCTTTCTTTTTTTTTTTTTCTCCTAATTAATGAACATGTTCTGTTCGGGCCTCCTGCCCACTTTTCTCACTGGGTTGCTTGTTTTCTGGAGGCTGAATTGTGTGAGGCCTCGGTCTGTTTTGGATAGGCTCCCCTTACGGGATATGCTTGGGCTTGTCCTAGGCCTTTATAGGTCCATGTATACGTGCGCCACGAGCATAGGTAATACGTGTATGTATGTTATCCGTGCGTGCTTTTTCCTTTGTTTTCAAGGCCAGAGTAGTTCTACAGCTTGACTTCTTTGCTGGTATGGTTTGGTGTGGTCTTGGTGGGACTACGGTTGGTTGTCGATACTTACCGCACTCCACACACACACACCCCCACCCCCACGCACACGCACCCGCTCGCGCTCAGAGTGTTGCATTGTGTAGATGTACCGGAACTCAGCTTCTTTAGTGGATGGCTATGGACTCCACCCTCGCCCCCTGCCCCCCCACCCCCACCCGCCCGCATTCCCCCAACCCCCGCCTGCCTCACCCCCCCCCCCCACCCCCGCCCGTGGTTGTGGTCAGTCCATTTTGAAATCCATGTTCTCGTGACCGCAAGTGCATTTTCCCCCCACCCACGCACCCATGTGTTGTCTTTGGACTTTGTCGCCGTCTAGGCACAGATAGATGTTTATTTCCACTTGTGTGGGGGTCAGAGTGTATCCTTCCTTTCCTTTCTAGCTTCTGGGCTTTGCGTGTCTGCTTCCGAAAGACCTCCTCCGTTCGAGAAAGGATGCATTCCTGCGTTGTTCTCTGAGCGCTGGCCTGGTTTCGGTTTGCCAGTCCCCGCCTTCCCTTCCTCCCTCCCTCCCTCCGTCCGGGCAGCCGGGGATCTTGCTCGTGCCCCTCTGGGCAGCCCGTGCCAGCCTCCCCGGGCACCGCCGGCGTCTCCGTGGGATTTCCCCCCGCCCAGGAATCGCGTGGGGAGCGCGTCTCCTCCGAGGCAGCCTCCCGGCGACATCTTCCCGGCTTCCCCCGCCCCCCCACCCCGTCTGCTGCCGGGGTCGCGCCGTGTCGTGCCGACCCGGGGGCTAGCTCCGAGACGGACGCCTCGGGGCCGCGCCAGACGCCCGCCGCCTCGCCCCGGGCTGAGCTCGGGCGTTTGGGCGGCCCGGCGGCGCTGCAGTGTCCTCGGTGGCCGGCCGGCGACCGGGATCCGGCCCGGGGACGTTGGAGCCGGTTGTCAGGAGCCACCTGGCGGCCGCTTTTATATTGTCCCTTGTCTCTGGAGCTCCGGCGACCTTCGTGAGGGCTGTGACTCGGCCGCCGGGCCCGAGGCAGATTTCCGGGAGCCAGGCGACGCTGGTGGCGACTGTCCCGGTGGCGCCCAGGCGTGGGCGCCTCCTGCTGTCGCTTGAGATTGGGCGTGCAGGTCTGTGAGGGTGGGACCGTCGCCGCGCTCTCGAGCCGGTTTGAGGGGCCGCCTGGCTTGGTCGACCAGCATCCGCCCGCGCCCCTCCGGCCGCGGGGACCGACCCGGCCATCCGACCCGACCTGGGCCGGGCCGCCGCGGTGGGAAGGGAGAGGGTCTTTCGCGCCCTCCGGAGCGCCTGTGGATGGGCGGTCGGGCCTTCTCCTGGCTCACCCTTCGGAGTGTTCGTTCCCCGACCCCCTCCCTCCCCGGGTCCCCACAGCGCCCCGCTCCGGAGGTGGGGACCGGCCCGGGCCCGTGCGTTTAGGCCGGTGGAGGGCGCGCGTGGGTCCCGGTGGTCGGATTCTTTCTGACCGATGTTTTTCCGAGTCGGACTCCAGAGGTGGGGACCGGCCTGGGCCGCGAGGGGTGACCCGGAGAGACCGGCAAGGGCCAACACGGGTGCGGTCCCTCGTGGGCTCCGGTCGCCTGGGAGGCGCCTCCCTGGGAAAATGTTTTCAAGTCCCCCTGGGTCCGGGGACGTGGACGGACCGGGCCCTGCTCGCGCGGGTGGCCGGGGAGGGCGCACCCGGCCCTTCAGCGTGCCCACGTGGGTTCCCGGTCGGCGGACGCGACTTTTTCTCACCCTGCCCCGCCCCCTCCTCCACCGCGAGTCCCGGCCGGGGGGTGGGGACCGGCCCGAGCCTTACTGGGTGGCCCGGATAGGGCGGCCTGGGCCCGGGCGCGGTCCCTCGTGGGGCCCGCTCGTCGGAGGCGGCCGAGTGGGATATTTCTTTTTCTCTAACCAAGTCCTCGCCCGGAGACTCGGAGGGACCGGTACCTGCCCGCGCGGGCGAACTGGGGAGGGCGACCCCGGCCCGCTCGCTGCCTCTCCCACGTTTTCCCGCCCCTCCCGCCCCGCCCCGCCCCGCCCCCACTTTGCCACCACGCTCCTCGGGTCGACCAGATGGCCCCGAGAGCTCCGGGACTGGTGTGGATGGGGAAGTGTTGGGGACAGGTGGCGGGACCGAGGTCCCGGGGACCACCCCTGCGATTCGTGGATGGGCCCCGCTGCCGGGCGTCGTGATTTTTTTCGCCCGAAATGGGCCTTTTTTGCCACCAGGTAGGTGCTGACACGGTCTTCCTTGGCGTCTGTCGCTGAGGACTTGGGGACTCCGGACGCATGCAGGGCTCTGGGCTTGGGACTGCCGCCTGGCACCCGAACCGGCCCTTGCCGCTTGAGCCGCCCGCCTGGGCCTGCGCGCCGGCTCTCGTGTGTGCGCCCGGCTGACCCGGCCCGCGGTGCCGCCTCCGGTCTCTGGCTCACCCGAGGGCGGCGGGGCGAGGTGGCGCGTGGGTCTTCCACCCCGTGTGACTCCCACCCCCCGCCGCAGGCACCCGGTGGTGGCTGAGACGGCCCCACCCCGCAGGCTCCGTGCCACGTGTCAGGCGTTCTCCTGGCGGGGTCGTCGGCCAGTGTTGCCTGAGAGAAAGAAAAGGAGGTGGTAGTGGGGGGGGCTGGGGCTGCGGCTGCCGGTGAGGCTGAAGCAGGCTCCTCGGATGATGGTCCTCACCGTGCCCCTCCCCTTCGGGGCTTTCTGGCCCCTGGCTCGCTGGATTGACTGATCGATGTGGTGATGTCGCGCTCTCCTGGGCCGGACCTAAGTCGCGCTAGACGAGGGACGGACGTTCCTGGCGAACGGGACCGCTCTTCTCGTTCTGTCCGCGGGCCCCTCGCCTCTCTTTTCACACCCTCCCGGCCTGTCGAGGGGTGTGGGGGAAGGCAGGGGTGGTGGTCTCCGGCCCTGACCCTCGGTCTCCCGCCCCCTGCCTCATGGCGCGGGCGGGTCCGTGGTCCTCGGACGCAGCAGACACTCTCGCTTCGCCTCCTTGGCGTGTGCCTCGCGAGCGGTCCTCCCCGCGTCGTTGGGGGGGGCCGTCCCGCCGCTGCGCTGCGCGCCCCTGCTGGCGCGTGAGCGTGCCTTGCTTGGCCGTCGGTGGTGCCCCTGGAGCGCTCCAGGTTGTCCCTCAGGTGCCCGAGGCCGAGCGGTGGTGTCGTTCCCTTTTCCCAGCGTGCTCCTCGGGTCCCCACCGCGGTGGTGTGTCCCCTGAGTGGCTCTCTTGGGGGGGGGGGTCGAGACGGTAAGGGAGGCGTGCCTCTGTTTCCCCCCCTCGGTGGGGGGCCGGGTGCCGCCTCGTCGCGGTCGTCCCCCAACGGCTGTGCTGTTGGGGGGATCGTGTTGGGCCGGGGGGCGGCTGAGGTTGTGCCCCCGGCTGTGGCCGCGAGCGCTCCTGTGGGCCGTGTGCTTACCCATACCGCAGACC
>NW_027175292.1:302500-307500 GCF_028021215.1 Eschrichtius robustus | reverse complement strand
GTCGTCTCCGGGGTCCCCCGGCCGCCGGGTCGACCAGTTCTCCCCGCGGACTTGGACTTCGACTTAGACTTGGACTTCGACTTGGACCTGGACCTGGACCTGGACATGGACATGGACATGGACATGGACCGGGACCGGGACCGGGACCGGGACATGGACCCGGACCCGGACCCGGACCCGGACCCGGACCGGGACCTGGACATGGACCTGGACCTGGACCTGGACCTGGACCTGGACCGGGACCGGGACCTGGACCTGGACCTGGACATGGACATGGACCTGGACCCGGACCCGGACCCGGACCCGGACCCGGACCCGGACATGGACCTGGACATGGACATGGACATGGACCGGGACCTAGACTTGGGCTCCGTCGTCTGCGGGGTCCCCCGGCCGCCGGGTCGACCAGTTCTCCCCGCGGACTTGGACTTCGACTTAGACTTGGACTTCGACTTGGACCTGGACCTGGACATGGACATGGACCTGGACCGGGACCGGGACCGGGACCGGGACATGGACCCGGACCCGGACCCGGACCCGGACCCGGACCCGGACCCGGACCCGGACCGGGACCGGGACCGGGACCTGGACCTGGACCTGGACCTGGACATGGACCCGGACCCGGACCCGGACCCGGACCCGGACCGGGACCTGGACCTGGACCTGGACCTGGACCTGGACCTGGACCTGGACATGGACATGGACCCGGACCCGGACCCGGACCCGGACCCGGACCCGGACCGGGACCTGGACCTGGACCTGGACCTGGACCTGGACATGGACCTGGACCGGGACCTGGACCTGGACCTGGACCTGGACCTGGACCTGGACATGGACATGGACCTGGACCTGGACATGGACATGGACCGGGACCTAGACTTGGGCTCCGTCGTCTCCGGGGTCCCCCGGCCGCCGGGTCGACCAGTTCTCCCCGCGGACCTGGAATTGGACTTAGACTTGGACTTCGACTTGGACCTGGACCTGGACCTGGACCTGGACCTGGACCTGGACCTGGACCTGGACCCGGACCCGGACCCGGACCCGGACCTGGACCCGGACATGGACATGGACATGGACCGGGACCTAGACTTGGGCTCCGTCGTCTCCGGGGTCCCCCGGCCGCCGGGTCGACCAGTTCTCCCCGCGGACTTGGACTTCGACTTAGACTTGGACTTCGACTTGGACCTGGACCTGGACCTGGACATGGACATGGACATGGACATGGACCGGGACCGGGACCGGGACCGGGACATGGACCCGGACCCGGACCCGGACCCGGACCCGGACCGGGACCTGGACATGGACCTGGACCTGGACCTGGACCTGGACCTGGACCGGGACCGGGACCTGGACCTGGACCTGGACATGGACATGGACCTGGACCCGGACCCGGACCCGGACCCGGACCCGGACCCGGACATGGACCTGGACATGGACATGGACATGGACCGGGACCTAGACTTGGGCTCCGTCGTCTGCGGGGTCCCCCGGCCGCCGGGTCGACCAGTTCTCCCCGCGGACTTGGACTTCGACTTAGACTTGGACTTCGACTTGGACCTGGACCTGGACATGGACATGGACCTGGACCGGGACCGGGACCGGGACCGGGACATGGACCCGGACCCGGACCCGGACCCGGACCCGGACCCGGACCCGGACCCGGACCGGGACCGGGACCGGGACCTGGACCTGGACCTGGACCTGGACATGGACCCGGACCCGGACCCGGACCCGGACCCGGACCGGGACCTGGACCTGGACCTGGACCTGGACCTGGACCTGGACCTGGACATGGACATGGACCCGGACCCGGACCCGGACCCGGACCCGGACCCGGACCGGGACCTGGACCTGGACCTGGACCTGGACCTGGACATGGACCTGGACCGGGACCTGGACCTGGACCTGGACCTGGACCTGGACCTGGACATGGACATGGACCTGGACCTGGACATGGACATGGACCGGGACCTAGACTTGGGCTCCGTCGTCTCCGGGGTCCCCCGGCCGCCGGGTCGACCAGTTCTCCCCGCGGACCTGGAATTGGACTTAGACTTGGACTTCGACTTGGACCTGGACCTGGACCTGGACCTGGACCTGGACCTGGACCTGGACCTGGACCCGGACCCGGACCCGGACCCGGACCTGGACCCGGACATGGACATGGACATGGACCGGGACCTAGACTTGGGCTCCGTCGTCTCCGGGGTCCCCCGGCCGCCGGGTCGACCAGTTCTCCCCGCGGACTTGGACTTCGACTTAGACTTGGACTTCGACTTGGACCTGGACCTGGACATGGACATGGACATGGACATGGACCTGGACCGGGACCGGGACCGGGACATGGACCCGGACCCGGACCCGGACCCGGACCCGGACCCGGACCCGGACCGGGACCTGGACATGGACCTGGACCTGGACCTGGACCTGGACCTGGACCGGGACCGGGACCTGGACCTGGACCTGGACATGGACATGGACCTGGACCCGGACCCGGACCCGGACCCGGACCTGGACCCGGACATGGACCTGGACATGGACATGGACATGGACATGGACATGGACATGGACATGGACCGGGACCTAGACTTGGGCTCCGTCGTCTCCGGGGTCCCCCGGCCGCCGGGTCGACCAGTTCTCCCCGCGGACTTGGACTTCGACTTAGACTTGGACTTCGACTTGGACCTGGACCTGGACATGGACATGGACATGGACATGGACCTGGACCGGGACCGGGACCGGGACATGGACCCGGACCCGGACCCGGACCCGGACCCGGACCCGGACCCGGACCGGGACCTGGACATGGACCTGGACCTGGACCTGGACCTGGACCTGGACCGGGACCGGGACCTGGACCTGGACCTGGACATGGACATGGACCTGGACCCGGACCCGGACCCGGACCCGGACCTGGACCCGGACATGGACCTGGACATGGACATGGACATGGACATGGACATGGACATGGACATGGACCGGGACCTAGACTTGGGCTCCGTCGTCTCCGGGGTCCCCCGGCCGCCGGGTCGACCAGTTCTCCCCGCGGACCTGGAATTGGACTTAGACTTGGACTTCGACTTGGACCTGGACCTGGACCTGGAACCGGACCGGGACCGGGACCTGGACATGGACATGGACATGGACCTGGACCTGGACCTGGACCTGGACCTGGACCTGGACCTGGAACTGGACCGGGACCGGGACCGGGACCGGGACCTGGACATGGACCTGGACCTGGACCGGGAACTGGACGTGGACGTGGACGTGGACCTGGACCTGGACCTGGACCGGGACCGGGACCTGGACTTGGGCTCCGTCGTCTCCGGGGTCCCCCGGCCGCCGGGTCGACCAGTTCTCCCCCCGAGGACTTGGGCTCCGTGGGCCTCAGATACCTATCCTCTACTTGTGTCCTGAACGATCGGTGTGCCGAGTTCGTCTCTTTTTATTAAGATTAAACGTGTAAACGAGAACCACTGAAGTTTAAATAGTACTCTATTTTTATTCTCCTCGCCGGTGGACGGTCCTCCGTTGCGGCGGCAGCGAGGGGAAAACGACAACGAGGACAACAGAAGGAAACTCTAGCTCTCGACGTACTCGTGCCGGCTGAGGCCTCCCTGCTGTCCACCTTCCGTGGAATCGCAGGGACGTTGGAGAAAAATGCTTCCGGGTCCTAGGTCCCAGGTCCTAGGTCCCAGGTCCCAGTTCCCAGGTCCCCAGGTCCCCAGGTCCCCAGGTCCCCAGTGCCCCGTCCGCGGCCGTCACTGAGCGGAGAAATGCGCACCAGGAGGATCGGGTTCGTCTTCGTGTCCCCGCCGCCCTGCTGCTCCCGATTCCGATGCGGCCCGCTCACTCGACTGCCGGTTGTCGGGCGCCACCTGCCGGTCGCTCGTTTTTTAAGAGGTCGACCAGATGGCTGGGCCGGCCTGGGTGGGCGGGGCTAATTTTTGAATGACGGAGGGAGGTGTTACAGTGGGAGGAGGGCAGGGGATGCTAGATCATGGGCCAGAGGCCAGAGGCCAGGGGGGCGGGGGATGGAAGCCACTCCAGTCTTCTTTTTTTGTGTTTGTTTGTTTGTTTGTTTGTTTGTTTGTTTATTTTTTCTTTTTCTTTTTTAATTTTTAAAAAAATTTTTTATTTTTAATTTTTGGCTGTGTTGGATTTTCGTTGCTGCGTGCAGGCTTTCTCTACTTGTGGCGAGTAGGGGCTACTCTTCAGTGTGGTGCATGGGCTTATCATTGCGGTGCCTTTTCTTGTTGCATGAGCTCTAGGCGTGCGGGCTTCAGTAGTTGTGGCACACGGGCTTAGTTGCTCCGCGGCATGTGGGATCTTCCTGGACCAGGGATCGAACCCGTGTCCCCTGTATTGACAGGCAGATTCTTAACCACTGCGCCACCAGAGAAGTCCCTTATTTATTTATTTATCTATCTAACCATTCATTCATTCATTCATTCATTCACTTATTTACTTATGGCTGTGTTGGGTCTTCGTTTCTGTGCGAGGGCTTTCTCTAGTTGAGGCGAGCGGGGGCCACTCTTCATCACAGTGTGCGGGCCTCTCACTGTCACGGCCTCTCTTGTTGTGGAGCACAGGCTCTGTGGCTCACGGGGCCCAGCTGCTCCGCGGCATGGGGGATCCTCCCAGACCAGGGCTCGAACCCGTGTCCCCTGCACTGGCAGGCAGACTCTCAATCACTGTGCCACCAGGGAAGCCCTTTTTTGTTTTTAATAACGCTTTTCAAATTATTCATTCATTCATTCATTCATTCATTCATTCATTCAATTCCGTGCAGCGGAAGGATGGAGACTTAACCACTACACCGCCAGGGAAGCCCCTAGCCACGCTAGCCCTCATCCATGGATTTTAGGATCATTGAGAAATGCTACCATTCATCTGACTGGATGGACTTGAAACATCTTGTCCATGGATGCAGGAGAGATCCTTTGGAGGTTCCAGAACGTGGGTCTCTTGGCAAGGGCGTATCATGTTCAAGATGGAAA
>NW_027175292.1:282500-297500 GCF_028021215.1 Eschrichtius robustus | reverse complement strand
CTTGGAGAGGTTCGATGACACGGGAAAGTGTTGTCAAAGAGGAAGGAACAACGTGAAGTCTTCTTTGGCTTGTGTCTGTACACCAATGTGTTCTAACTGTTCCAGAAATGATGGGATCTTTCTTCCTGGAAGTCTTCTCTGCCCTGGCATAAAGTGTTGTCTGTTATCGTCAAAATGGAGGCTCACACGAAAGGGGCTGAACCCAGTATCAGGGAGATGTTCTAACCGACTTTCACGCCAAGGCAGTAACAACAGCCTGTGGAAAGATGGTGGGGGTGGCGGGGCACACGTGGATCAGGTCCATTCTGTCCTTTCAACAGCCGGTCGGGGCTATGGCAGACGGGAGACGTTGGCCCAGCCGGTTGCTCCCTGGCCAACCTCCCCCCTCCCCCACACCTTGCATTCCTTCACCCGCCCATGGTGCCTCCAAGATGACTCCAATTGTAAATAGACATTGGCAGGAAGACTTCTACAGTCTACCGGCAACGTCTGACCTGTCATGCTTGTAACCCTGGGGGGGAAAAATCATTTTTCTCTATGGAAAGAAAACCTCCTCTCTCTGGACCCTCTGAACCCCAGCCACTGGATTTCATTCCACTGCCACTTAGTAGGGGTCATCCAAACATCCTTGTATGTTTTCCGTGTGGGTTGAAGTCTTCCCTCGCTGCAAGCCTGATGTCCTCACCGTGGCACAGAGACTGTTAAAAAAACAAAATGTGTTTGCCACTTGGGGTCTACCTTCCACAGCCTCCCGTGTGATCAGATCAAGGCACCCGCTTCTCTGGGCAAATCCTACAATCCTTCACAAAAGCTCTTGTAAACTTTTTGGAACCGTCACTCGTCCAGTCACCCTCAATCATCAGGCAAGGTCGGCAGAACCGATGGAAAAACTGGACTCCAAGAAGAACAAGAATGACTTACATGGGGTTGAATGAACTGATGAATAGGATGACAATGTGTATGACTACTTGTGTAAAATAGGACTGCTTGGGGAAGCGGGGGATAGATAACTTAGGAGGTTGAGATGAACATATACACATTACTGTACATAAAGTAGGTAATCAACAAACACCTCCTACTATATAGCACAGGAAACTCTACTCACTACTTTGTAATAACGTATGAGAGAAAAGAATCTGAAAAAGAATATCTATATAAAGTATTTTGATATATATATATATAAAGAGAGAGAGAGAGAGAGAAAAACAGAGAGAGAGAGGGAGAGAGGGAGAGAGGGAGAGATTAGGACTGATTGTTAAATCTTTTGTTTTCCAGATACAAGGAAAAACAAAAACAAACAAACAAAACCCAATTTTCTTCTTTTATTTTTAAAGGGGGACGTCCATTTGGTAACTTATACCTCTGTCAGCAGGATAGAATCACTGATCTTTTTCTCCCTACTTTCCTTAATTCAGAAACTCTCAGGGAGGCTTCTTATTTCCCTGGCAATAGAGTTATTTGCATATGTTACTTGGAGGCCAAAATTATGTTTCCATAAAACGGGGATACACACTTGTGGATATGAAATTCTGGTCTTACTCACTTCCCTTAGGGTGTTGTTCTTAACCTGAAAACTGGACTGCATCCCGAAGTTTTTTGAGTTCCCTCCAATATCTGGCTACGACTCTCTCCATGAACGTTTTGCCATTTTCTCCCACCCTTTTGACTTGGCATCACTGAGAACTAAAACGGCCCTTTGCCTGAAGCCCTGCAAACGGAAGCTAGAGAACTTGACGAAAACCTTAGAGAAACGGCCACAACGGCTCCTATGGAAAAAGTCCTCGTTCCTGTTTCTGTGAGAGCCACTCTGAAATTTGAACCAAACACCCGACGACATCATCAGAGTTATTTCAAACTTCTAAAGTTGCTTCGACCCTGACATCTAGAAATCTCCTTGACTCAGAGACAGACAGACAGACAGACAGACAGACAGACAGACAGACAGACACACACACA
The DNA here is from genome assembly GCF_028021215.1 of Eschrichtius robustus. Taxonomy (NCBI): domain Eukaryota; kingdom Metazoa; phylum Chordata; class Mammalia; order Artiodactyla; family Eschrichtiidae; genus Eschrichtius; species Eschrichtius robustus. The sequence goes on along the minus strand of NW_027175292.1, from coordinate 295,544 downwards.
CACACACACACACACACACACACACACACACACACACACACACACACACACACACACACGAGTCACCAGCTCAGCTTTAATATGTTCCAAGGAACTTTCAGAGGAGGGAACTGTTGGGCTCCAGAGTAGGCCGCCCCAAAATGTGCCTCCATGCTCTATTGCTTATTTTGAATTCAAGTGACCTAAGAACCGGCCAGCACAAGAGGGACACACTGGCCCTCCTTTCTGTCCTCCTGCGGAGGAAGATCTCAAGTGAAGACGTCTGCTTTCACGCGTGTCCATGATTCTCAAATGGTGTAGTGGGGTTTCCTGGGTTAGGAAAAGGAGGGGACTCCTTTTGCCTGGAAAAAAAGCCTGTTTCTCACACATCCTCCTCCCATCCCTTCCTCTCTCCCTCCTTCCCTCCCTGCAGTTTGGAGGGGGCAGCCTAAGGGTGGGGGAAATTGGGGAAAGAAAAAAGAAAAAGCCATTCATTAAAGAGAAGCTCGAGGCAAAGTCAAACGCTCCGACTTGACCGGAGAGCTTTCTGCATTTGAATGGAGCGATTGAACGAGGCCCTGCCGAATGAATCGTCCGGACCTCCCCTCCCCCGCTCCTGGCAAAGGTCAGTCCAGGGGACTTAGGAAGGAGCGCTGGAGAAGGAACGGGGGTGGGGGTGGGGGTGGGGGCGGGAACAACAGACAATAGCCGCTGCCTGCCTGCCTGCCTGCCCGCCCGCCGGGCTGAGGCCTGAGGGCTGAGGGCCACGCTGGCTCCTGCAACACAATCCCTTCCAGGAAACTGCTGTGATGACTATTTGGCAGTGAATGATCAAATCTGAACTCTCTTGGCCTATTTCTGCAAAAGGCCCGAGTCTCAGCTACGACAGATTCTCTGGATTTCTTGGCACATGGACTGACCCGCACCCTCCCATCCTGTCAGATCCTCCTTTGTACACACACCTCCACTGGAAGGGTTCTTTGGCCTCGTCCAGAAAACGAACAAGCAAGAACAAACACACAAACAGACTGAATTGATGTGTTGGTATTTGTTGGAAAGAAACATGCTCCTCTCACACACCTGAGGGCAGGAAGCGAAGGCAGGTTCTCAGCGGGGGGGGGGACGGGGAACCTGAACCGAGGTCGGTCAGCGGTCCCCCCCCAACCTCTCTCCCAGGTCACGTGGGCCTCCCCTCCCCGCCTCTCTCTACGCCCCCCTGCCCTGGTTCTGATATTTCACTTGGGAAACTTCTCTAGGCCGACCGAGATGCCAGCTTGCTGTCCTGCTGCTTCATGTCCATCTCTACCAGCCGTGCCCAAAAGGCACGTGAAATCATGGACAGCAAATAGCGCCCCCAGAGCTGTGTGTGTGTGTGTGTGTGTGTGTGCGTGTGCGTGTGCGTGTGCGTGTGCGCGCGCGCGCCAATTTTCCAGGAAGCGGTGAGGGAGCAAAGGGAGGGCTGGGTGAAGGAATCCTGGGTGCCTGTCATCGCACACCCCGCAGAGCACCATTTATTTCCTTCTCCATGTCTGAAAGACACTTAGTCCTCATTTCAGCAACTTGATGGTGATTCCCCTTCTAAATACGTGACAAAACCTATGAAGTACTGGACTCATTGAATCTGTAACTGCTAACAGGGCCCAAGGAGTTTTCAATCGATGGCAGGAAAAGAAATGATCCTGAACATAAAACTGCCAAGAATTCCTATAGATGGAGTTATCATGGACCGACTTCTGGTGATACGTGCCATGGGGGCTCCCAATTGACAAACCGGAATGGGATAGGTAGACCCAGTCATCCCATGTTTTACCTCAAGCTGGAGAAGCAGAGAATATCATCTAAAAGCCTACCTTCATGGCGTCTCAGTGCTCAGGGCTCTTCCTTCTCGGGGATCTCGTGTTCTGTAGGGATAATTCACGTGCTGGGGCAGTAGGTTCCCAATATCAGCTTGTGAAATGGATTAAATGATGTCTTCCTTTTAAAAAGATAAAGATTATTTGGAAAAGTTATTAATAGTGAACACATGATGTTATCCTCTCTGATCTATAAACTAGAGTTGACCGTTGAACAACCAACATGGAGGGTTACGGGTGCCGAGCCCACGCACTGTGAAAATCCATGGATAACTTCACAGTCAGGGCCCTGTATCTGCGCTTCCACCTCCGGGGACTCAGCAACCACAGATCCTGCAGTGCCATAGTGCACGGCTATGGAAAACATCCACCTATGAGTCACACACACACACGCACACACGCACATGCACAGGTTTCAACTTTGTTGTGTTAATTCTTGTGGCCACTCATCCTTGACATGTGCGTGCATACCTATTTGAACAGTAATGTAACAGGTAACCCCCATCACTTGTGTTCTACTTTTTTACTGACCATTGAAACTTAGTTCCTGATTGACCCTAGGGTTTGTAATTATGTTTACAACTTCATAAAAATAGAAAGTCCCTCACTGATCGACAGCGAGTGTATGAAAGGAAAATTGACCCATTCTGACTCAGGGCAACTTTTCCTGGTTTTGAAAGACACACACCCATTCGGTAGTGCTTACGTATGTCCAAGTACTGATCCACTGAAGTGGGGTTGCTTTCTTTCTTGGTACCAAACTTTGCATTCTCAAAATACTTCGCCATCTACCTATTTATGCTGTAGATTGGTAGTAATAGACAATCTCCAAACGTCTGAACCTTGTCTCAATCGTGGGGCTCACACATTCTTTATAGAGTCAGTATATTCCCAGCATTCATTTCTTGATGTGAACTAGGTGAGGAATTTGCCATTGTGACGTTAGAATTGGCACCTCCTTGGTGTGAGGACACCAAGGGATAAGGCACCACTGAAGAATGTCCTTCCTTCACCATGCTGAGACTATTTTATTCAGTGTGAATCCTCTCATGTCCTACAAGTGCTGGCTCCATGGCGAATGGGATTCTCCCATGCATTGCATCGGATTTCTTCTACAGCGGTGATTATGTGGTCTGGCCCAAGACGACGGCCTGCTGTCCTCCTAGTAAAGCTTGTGCTGCCTTCCCTACCGCGTCAGGGATGCATCCCACTCTGAGCTGTCTGTGTGTGCTGAGGCTGGAGCGCCAACTGAAGGTTCTTCCACCGTGGTTCCAGGCTTAGGGTTTCTCCCCACATGATTTTCCTCGGCTTAAAGAGGGTAATTTCTGGCTGAAGGCTCTACCTCACTGATCTCAGACACAGGGTTTCTGCTGTGTGTGACTTCCCTGGTGTTTATAAGGACGAGTGCACTGGGTAATGTCTTACAAGATGTGTCAGGAAAACTACTTTCTCAGGGGAGTCTGCGGTGGGCATTACCTGCCCTTCTCCCCTAGTGGCCAGGCTTCTCTCCACACTGACTCGAATGAGCCTGGAGCCCACCTGGATTCAGGACTCTGGGAAATCCTCTTGCATCCTCCTCATCTCTCCTCCTGCTCCAGCTGTGAAAGCACATCTGATTGGTGCAGCCGATAACTTGTTTCGTGGGAAACATGGACCTGGATTTGGAGCCCTGCGTTGGAACCTGCGTGTGGTCTTCAGGTTCACGTCAGGAGGAGGAGCGAGGCGAACGAACGTTAAAGAGCAGCACCACGGGGAAGGGCGTCCTGAGCACGGGGAAGTACTCCCAGCCCTTCCCCAGAGCAGGAGGGACGCTGACTTTGGGCTCAGGTATTCAGGAACTGTCTGCTGATGCTCAGGCCCCAGACCAGAAACAGACTGTGAAATCCTTTGTTTTTCTAACGAGGGTGAATCCATTGTTCCATAGTGGATCGAACATTATTTTCAGAAAAACATATTCAATAACATCAGCTCCCTCGGAAGGCCAACCACCCCCCACCCCACCCCCCAACCCCACCCCCCCATCCTCATGAACTCTCTTTTAAAGGGAAAATGTCTGCTATGATGACGACTGTTGTGCCACACTCTGCCACGGTTTCAAGAGCAGAGGAGCTGGTTAGGAACTACCTATCACGTTGATCCATCCACTGGATGCAGGCGTGCCATGAGGTGAGTGTCCTGCACTGTTCTGAGTGTTAGATATGGAGCAGAAAGGAAGACGTGTGATTGTGGCCAGAAATTGTCCATCCTGGTGGGATCCTGAAAAAAAAAAAAAAATTAAAAAGAAAGAAAGAAAGAAAGAAGCACATCCCCTTCAGGCAGATGTGGATGCTCTGTAAGTGTATAGGCATCGGCGTGGTGGGGGGCAGAATACGCAAAGCTCCTCTGGGTAATCTTTTATCAGATAAATGGCTGTGGACAGACTCACCCATGGACACCAGATAACTGAGGTCCTCCAGCAGCACAGCTCTAGACAGCGTCCCCTGGAATTTGCTCATCAGGGCGCACTCTTCCTGGGTGAAGGTCGCACACACCCTTGAGACTCACTGATATTTAAAGACATGGTGGATATTCTGGCTCGGCCTGCGCCATCCCCACAATGTCCAAAGGTGACGGTCGAGATGACAAAACTGGAGAAAGACAGGTGTGTCTATCGCAAGCTCAGACACTGTTTGAGGTGCAGTTGACTATTCCCTTGGGTTGACTTGACACGTGCCTTTCAGATGCATCACGGAGATACGCACACTCCTGACTCAGGGTGACCTCATCGCAAGGGGATATGACATGAGGGGTGTTGAGCAATAACCCGGACCTTACACACGCACACGCACACACACACACCCCCCCCCACACCCCCCCACACCCCCCCCACACACACCCCCCCCACACACACACAAAAGAGGTTCGCGGGAGTAAAAGGTTAACGTTACCTCTGTTGACACCCACGACTGTACCTAGTTGTCACGAGACAGGAAGCTCAACTATACATTTAACCCTTATCTGTTCCTGTGCTTTCTTGCAGAAAATCCTCCTGCGCTTCTTTCGCCTCGTGGAAGCGCTTGCTCTTCCCCATAGGTAGCCACCGTGGAACCAGCTGCTGCTGATCCAAGAATTTGGAGGATTTCCGGAAATGATCAGTGATCCCGAGACAGACTCTCCCTTCCGTGATCAAAGCGACTCGGGGAGCTGTCTCTCGCCCCCCCCCCCCCCGCCCCCACATCCCCACCCCCCCCCCCCCCCACCCCGCACACCGCCTTCTCCCTTGTGTACAAGCTATGTCTTTTCATTAAAACGTTTTGCCTTGTTAGCCTTAGAGTCTTGTGGAAGCGATCTTCATTTCTATGGTACTGCTGTGCAAGAATCTGGAAAGGGCCCGGTAACGGGTATGTCTGTAGCTCCCTCCTAGAGCTGGCCTGTGTCTACGTACGGATCCGAGTGCCACAGTTAACTTGTGAAAGAGCTCTCTTGAACTGGCTTAGAAGGAAGCACTCCCGAATTCAGTCCACTAGAAAGGGACCCGCCCGAAGGTTTTTGCAAGTTCACGTGATCTAGGATGAACCCTTCAGCCGAGATATAGCCAAGGTCAAGGGATGGGTTTTATGAAACTAGGCAGGTCTTTAGCGTGATCAGCATTCGAGGTCAACCTTTTCTTCTATCTACGTCGACCCCAAATCCAATAAGTTCACGGGAGTGAACCGAATTCGTCAGCAAGAAAAAGAACTTGGGGGGTGATGGCTGACGTCGTCTAAAGTCTCAGGAGATGTTCACGGGTCATCTCATCGTCATGGGATTTAGAACAAGTGATTTCGATAGCTCTAGGTGGAGGAACTCCTTAAGAAAGGTTATGTGTTGTGGTATGTATGTCTACTTAAAAAGAGTTTCTCCCAGACCTTTGGGGTCACTTTAGAAACTTTAGAGTTGGCGTAAGTGGAATGATGGGGAATTCGTGGAACGTCTAGATCGTTTCCAAAGATAACCTATGGAAACGTTCTTGGCTCAACAAGTCTCAGTGGACCTACTTCTCTCTCTTTATTACAGAAGGAACTGTAAAACTAAAACTAACTGTAAAACTAAAGATGTTTCGATGTATGACTCCACACCTCTGGCATCACTTTGGGGGAAAGAAATTTTGAAAAAGTGACGCTGTGTGAAAATGTATGCTTCTAGACATGATGGAATGGAATCATCCATTTGCCGGTCCAGAAACACTGGTGTCACGGACCCCGTTCACCGTGGCTTCCTAGTTCCTGTTCATGACCGATTCAGGTTTCTAAGGGTTCTGAATTCTGATTGTCTTTTTCTTGTTTTCTTCTCCATTCTTGTCTCAAAGAACTTTACGTTCCAGAAATATATTTTACTTACCAAATCACAGATTGTCCGTTTGTTACAAAAACTTTTAGGTTGAGAGATTTTCTCTTTCTTTCTTTCTTTTTCTTTCTTTCTTTCTTTCTTTCTTTCTTTCTTTCTTTCTTTCTTTCTTTCTTTCTTTCTTTCTTTCTTTCTTTCTCTTTTTCTCTTTTTCTCTTTCTTTCTTTCTTTCTTTTCTCTTTCTTTCTTTCTTTCTTTCTTTCTTTCTTTCTTTCTTTCTTTCTTTCTTTCTTTTCTTTTCTTCTCTTCTCTTCTCTTCTCTCTCTCTCTCTCTCTCTCTCTCTCTCTCTCTCTCTTTCTTTCTTTCTTCCCCCAAGTCTGTGCATTGTGTTTCTTTCACTTTGTTCTGTTCCTAGGTACTAAGGATTTCTTTTTAATGTCATTAGCTTAAATAAGGGGCTTTGCATTTTTTGGCGAAAGCACCAGAAAAATATTTTCTCATTAAGGGTCGGAATGTTGTTTGCCGGTGATGAGGCTCTCCTTCTGCCAGATGACTGACGATTGGATGGAGGAATATAGTACACATGAGTATGTTCACGAACACATACTGACGTTTCAGAGGACCTTAAATTAAAAACAGAGACCCTGGGCTTTCCTGGTGGCGCAGTGGTTGAGAATCTGCCTGCTGATGCAGGGGACACGGGTTCGGGCCCTGGTCTGGGAAGATCCCACATGTCGCGGAGCAACTAGGCCCGTGAGCCACAATTACTGAGCCTGCGCGTCTGGAGCCTGTGCTCTGCAACAAGAGAGGCCGCGATAGTGAAGAGGCCCGCGTACCGTGATGAAGAGTGGCCCCCGCTTGCCGCAACTGGAGAAGGCCCTTGCACAGAAACGAAGACCCAACACAGCCAAGAATAAAAATTTTTTAAAAATTAAAAAAAAAACACCAGAGACCCCCCTCGCCTCCCCCCTCCCCGCCCTGTAAAATTCATCTGAAGTGGAGAAAAAAACCTTGCTAAAAATCCTTTTCCTTTTCATTCGATCAACATGGTGCATGGATTTCCTAGCAGAAACTTAAGCGAGGTGCATGTTCATCGTTCAGCAGAATTCTAATTTTCTAGTTCTAAGGAAAACTGCTAAAACGAATGAGGATAACACCTTCCCATGCAATCCTTAGGGAAAGCTCCCACCCAATTGAGTGAAAGGAAACTTGGTTTGGAAACAAACGAGTCTTCATTTGGCGACCTTTGGTAGAAATGAGGTGAGGGAGGGAGGGAGGGAAGGAGGGGGAGAGAGAGAGAGAGAGAGAGAGAGAGAGAGAGAGAGAGAGAGAGAGAGAGAGGGAGAGAGGTGTCTCACTTTCCATGGTTCCAGTGTGTACACATTTCAATGACTAGGTGAAATCGCACCAAGAGCCTAACTACGTGTTTCGAATGTCAGTTTCCACAATTGATGAACGGTAGCTGCGTGAAGTCCAAAGTTTGCTGCTGCCTGTTCAGTCTGCAATGACTCCACAAATAACAAACGTGCGTGCCCCCGTGTCCAGTGACCGATCCTCTTTCAGAGCCTGTCGGTGATTGCCTGGTGTGTATGTGTCTGTTTTCCGGGTCACACGCAGTGTGTCGTGGTGTTGTCCCCAGCCCCGGTCTCCCCCGTCCGTGGAAAATAAAAAGAAAGAATTGCCCGAGGACGACGAAAGTGCGGCTAAGAAACCCAAAATGATGACACTGGAAGTCCACTTGGATGGGGTTAGGAGACACCTGAGCATGCCTAGGACAACACTGTCACCGTGTGAGAGACCAGCGCAAGGAGAGCTGAAGAATACAAAGAAGAAAAAGGAGGAGGGGGGAGGGGGGAGGGGGGGGAGGACAGGCTGAAGATGTCTCCAGGCGATGACGTTGGTGAAAACGTTCCCATTCAGAAAAGCACTTCGAGAGATAGTTCTGGACCCACAGAGCACAAAGGGTTATCGTGTTGGAGGCTGATCTTCAGTTAGGGGAACAACAAACAAACAAACAGAAAAACAAACAAAAAATAGGACTGCTTATCCAGAGGTAGAAAAGATACCACGCCAAGAAGGCGAGCACTGTTGAAAACTGCTGTTCCTAGGATTTTACAAAATGAATCAGATGCTTTCATGTCGATGCTTTCCATGACAGTCCACTAAATAAATCGTAGTTTGGCTCTTTTTATATTCTCTACCTTTTAAATGGTGAGTGAGTAAGAGAGTTTTTAAATGTTTTGATACGATTTTTTATTTTTCCCCCCCTTTTGGTACGATTTTTGAATGTCGTGGGACAACGGTATTTTTCCCCCGTGGAGGTGAACAAGATTGCTTTTTTGAGCTTCAGCTTTCAGGGTCATTTTAGGGTCCTGAACTGCCCTGCCCAGTGAGCCCTGTGTGTCGTTGTGCCCCTTTAGAAGTGCTGGTGCTTGATGACATCATGATATCGAAATCTTGATTGTTGACTTACAAAACCACTGTTGGGAGTTTGTTTGTTGCCTTAATCTCCCTTACCTATTGCACTCACGTGACTGTCCACTCTTTGTCTCTCTGTTTCTCTCTCTCTCCCTCTCTCTCCCTCTCTCTCCCTCTCTCTCCCTCTCTCTCTCTCTCTCTCTCTCTCTCTCTCTCTCTCTCTCTCTCTCTCTCTCTCTCTCTCTCTCCTCATAGATATACACGTACGGACACAGAGAGCGCTAACAGTGTGTCCGTACCTATAGCTACATAGGTGTGGGTGTTGATACAGATAGACATGTTACATGTCTTCTTCACCCCCTCCGTGGGCACTTAGTGGAGTTACTGGGTCGCATGGTAGTTTTGTGTGCAGTGTTTTGAGGGACTTCCGTACTGTTTTCCATACTGCTGTCTTTTGTCGGAGAGCCATTCTGTCACCCGCCAGGTGACATCTCTGAGTCCTCCAGCATGCCACGGTGGTGGTGGTCTCTCTCAGCTTGAAAAATACGTGTGCGATCAGGAGCCACTTTTTCTGCCTTTACGAACTTGCTGTCGCAACTCCAGATCCTGGGCCTGTCCGAATATCTTTGTCAAGAGAAATGCGTGCGCTTCTTTGGTTCCCCATTTATTTTTCTTAACTAAAAAAATGTTTTGTGTTTCATTTTTGTTTGTTTTGTTGTTGTGTTTCCGTTTTGCTTTGTTTTTTTTACTAAAAAAAGTTGTTTTCTTTCCTTTCTTTTTTTTTTTTTCTCCTAATTAATGAACATGTTCTGTTCGGGCCTCCTGCCCACTTTTCTCACTGGGTTGCTTGTTTTCTGGAGGCTGAATTGTGTGAGGCCTCGGTCTGTTTTGGATAGGCTCCCCTTACGGGATATGCTTGGGCTTGTCCTAGGCCTTTATAGGTCCATGTATACGTGCGCCACGAGCATAGGTAATACGTGTATGTATGTTATCCGTGCGTGCTTTTTCCTTTGTTTTCAAGGCCAGAGTAGTTCTACAGCTTGACTTCTTTGCTGGTATGGTTTGGTGTGGTCTTGGTGGGACTACGGTTGGTTGTCGATACTTACCGCACTCCACACACACACACCCCCACCCCCACGCACACGCACCCGCTCGCGCTCAGAGTGTTGCATTGTGTAGATGTACCGGAACTCAGCTTCTTTAGTGGATGGCTATGGACTCCACCCTCGCCCCCTGCCCCCCCACCCCCACCCGCCCGCATTCCCCCAACCCCCGCCTGCCTCACCCCCCCCCCCCACCCCCGCCCGTGGTTGTGGTCAGTCCATTTTGAAATCCATGTTCTCGTGACCGCAAGTGCATTTTCCCCCCACCCACGCACCCATGTGTTGTCTTTGGACTTTGTCGCCGTCTAGGCACAGATAGATGTTTATTTCCACTTGTGTGGGGGTCAGAGTGTATCCTTCCTTTCCTTTCTAGCTTCTGGGCTTTGCGTGTCTGCTTCCGAAAGACCTCCTCCGTTCGAGAAAGGATGCATTCCTGCGTTGTTCTCTGAGCGCTGGCCTGGTTTCGGTTTGCCAGTCCCCGCCTTCCCTTCCTCCCTCTCCCTCCCTCCGTCCGGGCAGCCGGGGATCTTGCTCGTGCCCCTCTGGGCAGCCCGTGCCAGCCTCCCCGGGCACCGCCGGCGTCTCCGTGGGATTTCCCCCCGCCCAGGAATCGCGTGGGGAGCGCGTCTCCTCCGAGGCAGCCTCCCGGCGACATCTTCCCGGCTTCCCCCGCCCCCCCACCCCGTCTGCTGCCGGGGTCGCGCCGTGTCGTGCCGACCCGGGGGCTAGCTCCGAGACGGACGCCTCGGGGCCGCGCCAGACGCCCGCCGCCTCGCCCCGGGCTGAGCTCGGGCGTTTGGGCGGCCCGGCGGCGCTGCAGTGTCCTCGGTGGCCGGCCGGCGACCGGGATCCGGCCCGGGGACGTTGGAGCCGGTTGTCAGGAGCCACCTGGCGGCCGCTTTTATATTGTCCCTTGTCTCTGGAGCTCCGGCGACCTTCGTGAGGGCTGTGACTCGGCCGCCGGGCCCGAGGCAGATTTCCGGGAGCCAGGCGACGCTGGTGGCGACTGTCCCGGTGGCGCCCAGGCGTGGGCGCCTCCTGCTGTCGCTTGAGATTGGGCGTGCAGGTCTGTGAGGGTGGGACCGTCGCCGCGCTCTCGAGCCGGTTTGAGGGGCCGCCTGGCTTGGTCGACCAGCATCCGCCCGCGCCCCTCCGGCCGCGGGGACCGACCCGGCCATCCGACCCGACCTGGGCCGGGCCGCCGCGGTGGGAAGGGAGAGGGTCTTTCGCGCCCTCCGGAGCGCCTGTGGATGGGCGGTCGGGCCTTCTCCTGGCTCACCCTTCGGAGTGTTCGTTCCCCGACCCCCTCCCTCCCCGGGTCCCCACAGCGCCCCGCTCCGGAGGTGGGGACCGGCCCGGGCCCGTGCGTTTAGGCCGGTGGAGGGCGCGCGTGGGTCCCGGTGGTCGGATTCTTTCTGACCGATGTTTTTCCGAGTCGGACTCCAGAGGTGGGGACCGGCCTGGGCCGCGAGGGGTGACCCGGAGAGACCGGCAAGGGCCAACACGGGTGCGGTCCCTCGTGGGCTCCGGTCGCCTGGGAGGCGCCTCCCTGGGAAAATGTTTTCAAGTCCCCCTGGGTCCGGGGACGTGGACGGACCGGGCCCTGCTCGCGCGGGTGGCCGGGGAGGGCGCACCCGGCCCTTCAGCGTGCCCACGTGGGTTCCCGGTCGGCGGACGCGACTTTTTCTCACCCTGCCCCGCCCCCTCCTCCACCGCGAGTCCCGGCCGGGGGGTGGGGACCGGCCCGAGCCTTACTGGGTGGCCCGGATAGGGCGGCCTGGGCCCGGGCGCGGTCCCTCGTGGGGCCCGCTCGTCGGAGGCGGCCGAGTGGGATATTTCTTTTTCTCTAACCAAGTCCTCGCCCGGAGACTCGGAGGGACCGGTACCTGCCCGCGCGGGCGAACTGGGGAGGGCGACCCCGGCCCGCTCGCTGCCTCTCCCACGTTTTCCCGCCCCTCCCGCCCCGCCCCGCCCCGCCCCCACTTTGCCACCACGCTCCTCGGGTCGACCAGATGGCCCCGAGAGCTCCGGGACTGGTGTGGATGGGGAAGTGTTGGGGACAGGTGGCGGGACCGAGGTCCCGGGGACCACCCCTGCGATTCGTGGATGGGCCCCGCTGCCGGGCGTCGTGATTTTTTTCGCCCGAAATGGGCCTTTTTTGCCACCAGGTAGGTGCTGACACGGTCTTCCTTGGCGTCTGTCGCTGAGGACTTGGGGACTCCGGACGCATGCAGGGCTCTGGGCTTGGGACTGCCGCCTGGCACCCGAACCGGCCCTTGCCGCTTGAGCCGCCCGCCTGGGCCTGCGCGCCGGCTCTCGTGTGTGCGCCCGGCTGACCCGGCCCGCGGTGCCGCCTCCGGTCTCTGGCTCACCCGAGGGCGGCGGGGCGAGGTGGCGCGTGGGTCTTCCACCCCGTGTGACTCCCACCCCCCGCCGCAGGCACCCGGTGGTGGCTGAGACGGCCCCACCCCGCAGGCTCCGTGCCACGTGTCAGGCGTTCTCCTGGCGGGGTCGTCGGCCAGTGTTGCCTGAGAGAAAGAAAAGGAGGTGGTAGTGGGGGGGGCTGGGGCTGCGGCTGCCGGTGAGGCTGAAGCAGGCTCCTCGGATGATGGTCCTCACCGTGCCCCTCCCCTTCGGGGCTTTCTGGCCCCTGGCTCGCTGGATTGACTGATCGATGTGGTGATGTCGCGCTCTCCTGGGCCGGACCTAAGTCGCGCTAGACGAGGGACGGACGTTCCTGGCGAACGGGACCGCTCTTCTCGTTCTGTCCGCGGGCCCCTCGCCTCTCTTTTCACACCCTCCCGGCCTGTCGAGGGGTGTGGGGGAAGGCAGGGGTGGTGGTCTCCGGCCCTGACCCTCGGTCTCCCGCCCCCTGCCTCATGGCGCGGGCGGGTCCGTGGTCCTCGGACGCAGCAGACACTCTCGCTTCGCCTCCTTGGCGTGTGCCTCGCGAGCGGTCCTCCCCGCGTCGTTGGGGGGGGCCGTCCCGCCGCTGCGCTGCGCGCCCCTGCTGGCGCGTGAGCGTGCCTTGCTTGGCCGTCGGTGGTGCCCCTGGAGCGCTCCAGGTTGTCCCTCAGGTGCCCGAGGCCGAGCGGTGGTGTCGTTCCCTTTTCCCAGCGTGCTCCTCGGGTCCCCACCGCGGTGGTGTGTCCCCTGAGTGGCTCTCTTGGGGGGGGGGGTCGAGACGGTAAGGGAGGCGTGCCTCTGTTTCCCCCCCTCGGTGGGGGGCCGGGTGCCGCCTCGTCGCGGTCGTCCCCCAACGGCTGTGCTGTTGGGGGGATCGTGTTGGGCCGGGGGGCGGCTGAGGTTGTGCCCCCGGCTGTGGCCGCGAGCGCTCCTGTGGGCCGTGTGCTTACCCATACCGCAGACCCCCCCCACCCCGCCC
>NW_027175292.1:245000-262500 GCF_028021215.1 Eschrichtius robustus | reverse complement strand
ATGTTGACGAGATAAGAATGTTTAAGGGGAACTTTTCCCCCAATGATTGTTTTCCACAGGCCGACTTCAAGACTTTCCAACATCTCTGGTCATCTCTAGGCTTAGAGGTTGGCTAAGTGCCCTGACAGGGTGAAACCTCAGCGAGTGTCTACATCATCTCCACATAAGATAAAATACTGAAATGTTCATGGCTCCACAAGTCTAAGGGTCTCCCTGCTTTGGACCTTTTACGGAGGAGAGACTGAGCATGTTTGGTTCCATGCCTAGATAGATCTTGTGCTTTAGGGAAAGACTGTACTAGGTAGGAGCCTAGACTTCTACAAAGTATTCCATGTTCACACTGTTCACTGTGGTTGGCTTCCTTACTTTCACTGAAGAGGAAAAAAAAAAAAAAAAGACAGTGTCCAAGGACGAGGCATTCTAAAGAAGGAACGTGTGTGGTCCAAGCTACCTGATGTTGCCATCGTCACGGTAGGAAGAGGACTTTTTTGGGGGGGGGAGGGGGGAGGCAAAGTAGAAGGTGTATGGAGATAAGGTTTGGGGGAAGGAGAAAGAGATTTTTGTCCTAAAGGTAGTCATTTATCAATGGAAAAGAAAGAAAACAAGGGACAAGCTAAAAATGGGCACAGACAGTTGGAAAAGGTGTGTGAAGAAAAGTGTCTTTGGAAAGGAATTGGATCCGTGGTCAGGACTGGATAAGATGAGGGTGGATTCAAAGACAGAAATGAGTTTTTGTATCAACATGAAACCAGTGCAAAATTAGAATTTAGTTGTCTCTCTCTGTTAAAAGGACCAGGTTTGGGTTTAGGGTTTGGGTTTTTCTTCTATCGGTCTGCTCTGCCCATCATGAGAGATTAGATTAGATTAGGAAAGGTTTTTTCCTTTATCTTTAAGGAGAGAGAGAAAGAAAGAAGAGAGAGAGAGAGAGAGAGAGAGAGAGAGAGAGAGAGAGAGAGAAAGAGAGAGAGAGAGAGAAAGAAAGAGAGAGAGAGAAAGAAAGAAAAGAAAAAGAAAGAAAGAAAGAAAGAAAGAAAGAAAGAAAGAAAGAAAGAAAGAAAGAAAGAAAGAAAGAAAGGAAGGAAGGAAGGAAGAAAGGCTTATGTCTTTGTCAAAAGTCATCACTTATTTTCTAGGTTGCCTTTATCAGGTCTTGGAGGACTCACATCAACTTAGTCCTCTCGATATTCAAAGAACCAGGTTTGGCTCAGAACTGAAGAAGAAGCTTCTCTCTCTGCCTAGCAAGTCTTTCCTTGGGATGTTGGTGACATGGCTAACGAAGCACTGTTTCACAGTGACCTATCAGATTAAGTGCTTTACAATCTTTTGGATATTTTGGACACATTTGCTCAAAAATTGAAGGACAGATGAAGTCCTTTGGACTTCGAACGCACTTTGAGATAGGATCCAGGAGGAGAGGGCCCTCAAAATAGCTCAAAAATGTGTTCTCTCTCCTGAGAAATGAGAGAGATGAAACTGAGTAAGTTTCTTGGAGAGGTTCGATGACACGGGAAAGTGTTGTCAAAGAGGAAGGAACAACGTGAAGTCTTCTTTGGCTTGTGTCTGTACACCAATGTGTTCTAACTGTTCCAGAAATGATGGGATCTTTCTTCCTGGAAGTCTTCTCTGCCCTGGCATAAAGTGTTGTCTGTTATCGTCAAAATGGAGGCTCACACGAAAGGGGCTGAACCCAGTATCAGGGAGATGTTCTAACCGACTTTCACGCCAAGGCAGTAACAACAGCCTGTGGAAAGATGGTGGGGGTGGCGGGGCACACGTGGATCAGGTCCATTCTGTCCTTTCAACAGCCGGTCGGGGCTATGGCAGACGGGAGACGTTGGCCCAGCCGGTTGCTCCCTGGCCAACCTCCCCCCTCCCCCACACCTTGCATTCCTTCACCCGCCCATGGTGCCTCCAAGATGACTCCAATTGTAAATAGACATTGGCAGGAAGACTTCTACAGTCTACCGGCAACGTCTGACCTGTCATGCTTGTAACCCTGGGGGGGAAAAATCATTTTTCTCTATGGAAAGAAAACCTCCTCTCTCTGGACCCTCTGAACCCCAGCCACTGGATTTCATTCCACTGCCACTTAGTAGGGGTCATCCAAACATCCTTGTATGTTTTCCGTGTGGGTTGAAGTCTTCCCTCGCTGCAAGCCTGATGTCCTCACCGTGGCACAGAGACTGTTAAAAAAACAAAATGTGTTTGCCACTTGGGGTCTACCTTCCACAGCCTCCCGTGTGATCAGATCAAGGCACCCGCTTCTCTGGGCAAATCCTACAATCCTTCACAAAAGCTCTTGTAAACTTTTTGGAACCGTCACTCGTCCAGTCACCCTCAATCATCAGGCAAGGTCGGCAGAACCGATGGAAAAACTGGACTCCAAGAAGAACAAGAATGACTTACATGGGGTTGAATGAACTGATGAATAGGATGACAATGTGTATGACTACTTGTGTAAAATAGGACTGCTTGGGGAAGCGGGGGATAGATAACTTAGGAGGTTGAGATGAACATATACACATTACTGTACATAAAGTAGGTAATCAACAAACACCTCCTACTATATAGCACAGGAAACTCTACTCACTACTTTGTAATAACGTATGAGAGAAAAGAATCTGAAAAAGAATATCTATATAAAGTATTTTGATATATATATATATAAAGAGAGAGAGAGAGAGAGAAAAACAGAGAGAGAGAGGGAGAGAGGGAGAGAGGGAGAGATTAGGACTGATTGTTAAATCTTTTGTTTTCCAGATACAAGGAAAAACAAAAACAAACAAACAAAACCCAATTTTCTTCTTTTATTTTTAAAGGGGGACGTCCATTTGGTAACTTATACCTCTGTCAGCAGGATAGAATCACTGATCTTTTTCTCCCTACTTTCCTTAATTCAGAAACTCTCAGGGAGGCTTCTTATTTCCCTGGCAATAGAGTTATTTGCATATGTTACTTGGAGGCCAAAATTATGTTTCCATAAAACGGGGATACACACTTGTGGATATGAAATTCTGGTCTTACTCACTTCCCTTAGGGTGTTGTTCTTAACCTGAAAACTGGACTGCATCCCGAAGTTTTTTGAGTTCCCTCCAATATCTGGCTACGACTCTCTCCATGAACGTTTTGCCATTTTCTCCCACCCTTTTGACTTGGCATCACTGAGAACTAAAACGGCCCTTTGCCTGAAGCCCTGCAAACGGAAGCTAGAGAACTTGACGAAAACCTTAGAGAAACGGCCACAACGGCTCCTATGGAAAAAGTCCTCGTTCCTGTTTCTGTGAGAGCCACTCTGAAATTTGAACCAAACACCCGACGACATCATCAGAGTTATTTCAAACTTCTAAAGTTGCTTCGACCCTGACATCTAGAAATCTCCTTGACTCAGAGACAGACAGACAGACAGACAGACAGACAGACAGACAGACAGACACACACACACACACACACACACACACACACACACACACACACACACACACACACACACACACACACGAGTCACCAGCTCAGCTTTAATATGTTCCAAGGAACTTTCAGAGGAGGGAACTGTTGGGCTCCAGAGTAGGCCGCCCCAAAATGTGCCTCCATGCTCTATTGCTTATTTTGAATTCAAGTGACCTAAGAACCGGCCAGCACAAGAGGGACACACTGGCCCTCCTTTCTGTCCTCCTGCGGAGGAAGATCTCAAGTGAAGACGTCTGCTTTCACGCGTGTCCATGATTCTCAAATGGTGTAGTGGGGTTTCCTGGGTTAGGAAAAGGAGGGGACTCCTTTTGCCTGGAAAAAAAGCCTGTTTCTCACACATCCTCCTCCCATCCCTTCCTCTCTCCCTCCTTCCCTCCCTGCAGTTTGGAGGGGGCAGCCTAAGGGTGGGGGAAATTGGGGAAAGAAAAAAGAAAAAGCCATTCATTAAAGAGAAGCTCGAGGCAAAGTCAAACGCTCCGACTTGACCGGAGAGCTTTCTGCATTTGAATGGAGCGATTGAACGAGGCCCTGCCGAATGAATCGTCCGGACCTCCCCTCCCCCGCTCCTGGCAAAGGTCAGTCCAGGGGACTTAGGAAGGAGCGCTGGAGAAGGAACGGGGGTGGGGGTGGGGGTGGGGGCGGGAACAACAGACAATAGCCGCTGCCTGCCTGCCTGCCTGCCCGCCCGCCGGGCTGAGGCCTGAGGGCTGAGGGCCACGCTGGCTCCTGCAACACAATCCCTTCCAGGAAACTGCTGTGATGACTATTTGGCAGTGAATGATCAAATCTGAACTCTCTTGGCCTATTTCTGCAAAAGGCCCGAGTCTCAGCTACGACAGATTCTCTGGATTTCTTGGCACATGGACTGACCCGCACCCTCCCATCCTGTCAGATCCTCCTTTGTACACACACCTCCACTGGAAGGGTTCTTTGGCCTCGTCCAGAAAACGAACAAGCAAGAACAAACACACAAACAGACTGAATTGATGTGTTGGTATTTGTTGGAAAGAAACATGCTCCTCTCACACACCTGAGGGCAGGAAGCGAAGGCAGGTTCTCAGCGGGGGGGGGGACGGGGAACCTGAACCGAGGTCGGTCAGCGGTCCCCCCCCAACCTCTCTCCCAGGTCACGTGGGCCTCCCCTCCCCGCCTCTCTCTACGCCCCCCTGCCCTGGTTCTGATATTTCACTTGGGAAACTTCTCTAGGCCGACCGAGATGCCAGCTTGCTGTCCTGCTGCTTCATGTCCATCTCTACCAGCCGTGCCCAAAAGGCACGTGAAATCATGGACAGCAAATAGCGCCCCCAGAGCTGTGTGTGTGTGTGTGTGTGTGTGTGCGTGTGCGTGTGCGTGTGCGTGTGCGCGCGCGCGCCAATTTTCCAGGAAGCGGTGAGGGAGCAAAGGGAGGGCTGGGTGAAGGAATCCTGGGTGCCTGTCATCGCACACCCCGCAGAGCACCATTTATTTCCTTCTCCATGTCTGAAAGACACTTAGTCCTCATTTCAGCAACTTGATGGTGATTCCCCTTCTAAATACGTGACAAAACCTATGAAGTACTGGACTCATTGAATCTGTAACTGCTAACAGGGCCCAAGGAGTTTTCAATCGATGGCAGGAAAAGAAATGATCCTGAACATAAAACTGCCAAGAATTCCTATAGATGGAGTTATCATGGACCGACTTCTGGTGATACGTGCCATGGGGGCTCCCAATTGACAAACCGGAATGGGATAGGTAGACCCAGTCATCCCATGTTTTACCTCAAGCTGGAGAAGCAGAGAATATCATCTAAAAGCCTACCTTCATGGCGTCTCAGTGCTCAGGGCTCTTCCTTCTCGGGGATCTCGTGTTCTGTAGGGATAATTCACGTGCTGGGGCAGTAGGTTCCCAATATCAGCTTGTGAAATGGATTAAATGATGTCTTCCTTTTAAAAAGATAAAGATTATTTGGAAAAGTTATTAATAGTGAACACATGATGTTATCCTCTCTGATCTATAAACTAGAGTTGACCGTTGAACAACCAACATGGAGGGTTACGGGTGCCGAGCCCACGCACTGTGAAAATCCATGGATAACTTCACAGTCAGGGCCCTGTATCTGCGCTTCCACCTCCGGGGACTCAGCAACCACAGATCCTGCAGTGCCATAGTGCACGGCTATGGAAAACATCCACCTATGAGTCACACACACACACGCACACACGCACATGCACAGGTTTCAACTTTGTTGTGTTAATTCTTGTGGCCACTCATCCTTGACATGTGCGTGCATACCTATTTGAACAGTAATGTAACAGGTAACCCCCATCACTTGTGTTCTACTTTTTTACTGACCATTGAAACTTAGTTCCTGATTGACCCTAGGGTTTGTAATTATGTTTACAACTTCATAAAAATAGAAAGTCCCTCACTGATCGACAGCGAGTGTATGAAAGGAAAATTGACCCATTCTGACTCAGGGCAACTTTTCCTGGTTTTGAAAGACACACACCCATTCGGTAGTGCTTACGTATGTCCAAGTACTGATCCACTGAAGTGGGGTTGCTTTCTTTCTTGGTACCAAACTTTGCATTCTCAAAATACTTCGCCATCTACCTATTTATGCTGTAGATTGGTAGTAATAGACAATCTCCAAACGTCTGAACCTTGTCTCAATCGTGGGGCTCACACATTCTTTATAGAGTCAGTATATTCCCAGCATTCATTTCTTGATGTGAACTAGGTGAGGAATTTGCCATTGTGACGTTAGAATTGGCACCTCCTTGGTGTGAGGACACCAAGGGATAAGGCACCACTGAAGAATGTCCTTCCTTCACCATGCTGAGACTATTTTATTCAGTGTGAATCCTCTCATGTCCTACAAGTGCTGGCTCCATGGCGAATGGGATTCTCCCATGCATTGCATCGGATTTCTTCTACAGCGGTGATTATGTGGTCTGGCCCAAGACGACGGCCTGCTGTCCTCCTAGTAAAGCTTGTGCTGCCTTCCCTACCGCGTCAGGGATGCATCCCACTCTGAGCTGTCTGTGTGTGCTGAGGCTGGAGCGCCAACTGAAGGTTCTTCCACCGTGGTTCCAGGCTTAGGGTTTCTCCCCACATGATTTTCCTCGGCTTAAAGAGGGTAATTTCTGGCTGAAGGCTCTACCTCACTGATCTCAGACACAGGGTTTCTGCTGTGTGTGACTTCCCTGGTGTTTATAAGGACGAGTGCACTGGGTAATGTCTTACAAGATGTGTCAGGAAAACTACTTTCTCAGGGGAGTCTGCGGTGGGCATTACCTGCCCTTCTCCCCTAGTGGCCAGGCTTCTCTCCACACTGACTCGAATGAGCCTGGAGCCCACCTGGATTCAGGACTCTGGGAAATCCTCTTGCATCCTCCTCATCTCTCCTCCTGCTCCAGCTGTGAAAGCACATCTGATTGGTGCAGCCGATAACTTGTTTCGTGGGAAACATGGACCTGGATTTGGAGCCCTGCGTTGGAACCTGCGTGTGGTCTTCAGGTTCACGTCAGGAGGAGGAGCGAGGCGAACGAACGTTAAAGAGCAGCACCACGGGGAAGGGCGTCCTGAGCACGGGGAAGTACTCCCAGCCCTTCCCCAGAGCAGGAGGGACGCTGACTTTGGGCTCAGGTATTCAGGAACTGTCTGCTGATGCTCAGGCCCCAGACCAGAAACAGACTGTGAAATCCTTTGTTTTTCTAACGAGGGTGAATCCATTGTTCCATAGTGGATCGAACATTATTTTCAGAAAAACATATTCAATAACATCAGCTCCCTCGGAAGGCCAACCACCCCCCACCCCACCCCCCAACCCCACCCCCCCATCCTCATGAACTCTCTTTTAAAGGGAAAATGTCTGCTATGATGACGACTGTTGTGCCACACTCTGCCACGGTTTCAAGAGCAGAGGAGCTGGTTAGGAACTACCTATCACGTTGATCCATCCACTGGATGCAGGCGTGCCATGAGGTGAGTGTCCTGCACTGTTCTGAGTGTTAGATATGGAGCAGAAAGGAAGACGTGTGATTGTGGCCAGAAATTGTCCATCCTGGTGGGATCCTGAAAAAAAAAAAAAAATTAAAAAGAAAGAAAGAAAGAAAGAAGCACATCCCCTTCAGGCAGATGTGGATGCTCTGTAAGTGTATAGGCATCGGCGTGGTGGGGGGCAGAATACGCAAAGCTCCTCTGGGTAATCTTTTATCAGATAAATGGCTGTGGACAGACTCACCCATGGACACCAGATAACTGAGGTCCTCCAGCAGCACAGCTCTAGACAGCGTCCCCTGGAATTTGCTCATCAGGGCGCACTCTTCCTGGGTGAAGGTCGCACACACCCTTGAGACTCACTGATATTTAAAGACATGGTGGATATTCTGGCTCGGCCTGCGCCATCCCCACAATGTCCAAAGGTGACGGTCGAGATGACAAAACTGGAGAAAGACAGGTGTGTCTATCGCAAGCTCAGACACTGTTTGAGGTGCAGTTGACTATTCCCTTGGGTTGACTTGACACGTGCCTTTCAGATGCATCACGGAGATACGCACACTCCTGACTCAGGGTGACCTCATCGCAAGGGGATATGACATGAGGGGTGTTGAGCAATAACCCGGACCTTACACACGCACACGCACACACACACACCCCCCCCCACACCCCCCCACACCCCCCCCACACACACCCCCCCCACACACACACAAAAGAGGTTCGCGGGAGTAAAAGGTTAACGTTACCTCTGTTGACACCCACGACTGTACCTAGTTGTCACGAGACAGGAAGCTCAACTATACATTTAACCCTTATCTGTTCCTGTGCTTTCTTGCAGAAAATCCTCCTGCGCTTCTTTCGCCTCGTGGAAGCGCTTGCTCTTCCCCATAGGTAGCCACCGTGGAACCAGCTGCTGCTGATCCAAGAATTTGGAGGATTTCCGGAAATGATCAGTGATCCCGAGACAGACTCTCCCTTCCGTGATCAAAGCGACTCGGGGAGCTGTCTCTCGCCCCCCCCCCCCCCGCCCCCACATCCCCACCCCCCCCCCCCCCCACCCCGCACACCGCCTTCTCCCTTGTGTACAAGCTATGTCTTTTCATTAAAACGTTTTGCCTTGTTAGCCTTAGAGTCTTGTGGAAGCGATCTTCATTTCTATGGTACTGCTGTGCAAGAATCTGGAAAGGGCCCGGTAACGGGTATGTCTGTAGCTCCCTCCTAGAGCTGGCCTGTGTCTACGTACGGATCCGAGTGCCACAGTTAACTTGTGAAAGAGCTCTCTTGAACTGGCTTAGAAGGAAGCACTCCCGAATTCAGTCCACTAGAAAGGGACCCGCCCGAAGGTTTTTGCAAGTTCACGTGATCTAGGATGAACCCTTCAGCCGAGATATAGCCAAGGTCAAGGGATGGGTTTTATGAAACTAGGCAGGTCTTTAGCGTGATCAGCATTCGAGGTCAACCTTTTCTTCTATCTACGTCGACCCCAAATCCAATAAGTTCACGGGAGTGAACCGAATTCGTCAGCAAGAAAAAGAACTTGGGGGGTGATGGCTGACGTCGTCTAAAGTCTCAGGAGATGTTCACGGGTCATCTCATCGTCATGGGATTTAGAACAAGTGATTTCGATAGCTCTAGGTGGAGGAACTCCTTAAGAAAGGTTATGTGTTGTGGTATGTATGTCTACTTAAAAAGAGTTTCTCCCAGACCTTTGGGGTCACTTTAGAAACTTTAGAGTTGGCGTAAGTGGAATGATGGGGAATTCGTGGAACGTCTAGATCGTTTCCAAAGATAACCTATGGAAACGTTCTTGGCTCAACAAGTCTCAGTGGACCTACTTCTCTCTCTTTATTACAGAAGGAACTGTAAAACTAAAACTAACTGTAAAACTAAAGATGTTTCGATGTATGACTCCACACCTCTGGCATCACTTTGGGGGAAAGAAATTTTGAAAAAGTGACGCTGTGTGAAAATGTATGCTTCTAGACATGATGGAATGGAATCATCCATTTGCCGGTCCAGAAACACTGGTGTCACGGACCCCGTTCACCGTGGCTTCCTAGTTCCTGTTCATGACCGATTCAGGTTTCTAAGGGTTCTGAATTCTGATTGTCTTTTTCTTGTTTTCTTCTCCATTCTTGTCTCAAAGAACTTTACGTTCCAGAAATATATTTTACTTACCAAATCACAGATTGTCCGTTTGTTACAAAAACTTTTAGGTTGAGAGATTTTCTCTTTCTTTCTTTCTTTTTCTTTCTTTCTTTCTTTCTTTCTTTCTTTCTTTCTTTCTTTCTTTCTTTCTTTCTTTCTTTCTTTCTTTCTTTCTCTTTTTCTCTTTTTCTCTTTCTTTCTTTCTTTCTTTTCTCTTTCTTTCTTTCTTTCTTTCTTTCTTTCTTTCTTTCTTTCTTTCTTTCTTTCTTTTCTTTTCTTCTCTTCTCTTCTCTTCTCTCTCTCTCTCTCTCTCTCTCTCTCTCTCTCTCTCTTTCTTTCTTTCTTCCCCCAAGTCTGTGCATTGTGTTTCTTTCACTTTGTTCTGTTCCTAGGTACTAAGGATTTCTTTTTAATGTCATTAGCTTAAATAAGGGGCTTTGCATTTTTTGGCGAAAGCACCAGAAAAATATTTTCTCATTAAGGGTCGGAATGTTGTTTGCCGGTGATGAGGCTCTCCTTCTGCCAGATGACTGACGATTGGATGGAGGAATATAGTACACATGAGTATGTTCACGAACACATACTGACGTTTCAGAGGACCTTAAATTAAAAACAGAGACCCTGGGCTTTCCTGGTGGCGCAGTGGTTGAGAATCTGCCTGCTGATGCAGGGGACACGGGTTCGGGCCCTGGTCTGGGAAGATCCCACATGTCGCGGAGCAACTAGGCCCGTGAGCCACAATTACTGAGCCTGCGCGTCTGGAGCCTGTGCTCTGCAACAAGAGAGGCCGCGATAGTGAAGAGGCCCGCGTACCGTGATGAAGAGTGGCCCCCGCTTGCCGCAACTGGAGAAGGCCCTTGCACAGAAACGAAGACCCAACACAGCCAAGAATAAAAATTTTTTAAAAATTAAAAAAAAAACACCAGAGACCCCCCTCGCCTCCCCCCTCCCCGCCCTGTAAAATTCATCTGAAGTGGAGAAAAAAACCTTGCTAAAAATCCTTTTCCTTTTCATTCGATCAACATGGTGCATGGATTTCCTAGCAGAAACTTAAGCGAGGTGCATGTTCATCGTTCAGCAGAATTCTAATTTTCTAGTTCTAAGGAAAACTGCTAAAACGAATGAGGATAACACCTTCCCATGCAATCCTTAGGGAAAGCTCCCACCCAATTGAGTGAAAGGAAACTTGGTTTGGAAACAAACGAGTCTTCATTTGGCGACCTTTGGTAGAAATGAGGTGAGGGAGGGAGGGAGGGAAGGAGGGGGAGAGAGAGAGAGAGAGAGAGAGAGAGAGAGAGAGAGAGAGAGAGAGAGAGAGGGAGAGAGGTGTCTCACTTTCCATGGTTCCAGTGTGTACACATTTCAATGACTAGGTGAAATCGCACCAAGAGCCTAACTACGTGTTTCGAATGTCAGTTTCCACAATTGATGAACGGTAGCTGCGTGAAGTCCAAAGTTTGCTGCTGCCTGTTCAGTCTGCAATGACTCCACAAATAACAAACGTGCGTGCCCCCGTGTCCAGTGACCGATCCTCTTTCAGAGCCTGTCGGTGATTGCCTGGTGTGTATGTGTCTGTTTTCCGGGTCACACGCAGTGTGTCGTGGTGTTGTCCCCAGCCCCGGTCTCCCCCGTCCGTGGAAAATAAAAAGAAAGAATTGCCCGAGGACGACGAAAGTGCGGCTAAGAAACCCAAAATGATGACACTGGAAGTCCACTTGGATGGGGTTAGGAGACACCTGAGCATGCCTAGGACAACACTGTCACCGTGTGAGAGACCAGCGCAAGGAGAGCTGAAGAATACAAAGAAGAAAAAGGAGGAGGGGGGAGGGGGGAGGGGGGGGAGGACAGGCTGAAGATGTCTCCAGGCGATGACGTTGGTGAAAACGTTCCCATTCAGAAAAGCACTTCGAGAGATAGTTCTGGACCCACAGAGCACAAAGGGTTATCGTGTTGGAGGCTGATCTTCAGTTAGGGGAACAACAAACAAACAAACAGAAAAACAAACAAAAAATAGGACTGCTTATCCAGAGGTAGAAAAGATACCACGCCAAGAAGGCGAGCACTGTTGAAAACTGCTGTTCCTAGGATTTTACAAAATGAATCAGATGCTTTCATGTCGATGCTTTCCATGACAGTCCACTAAATAAATCGTAGTTTGGCTCTTTTTATATTCTCTACCTTTTAAATGGTGAGTGAGTAAGAGAGTTTTTAAATGTTTTGATACGATTTTTTATTTTTCCCCCCCTTTTGGTACGATTTTTGAATGTCGTGGGACAACGGTATTTTTCCCCCGTGGAGGTGAACAAGATTGCTTTTTTGAGCTTCAGCTTTCAGGGTCATTTTAGGGTCCTGAACTGCCCTGCCCAGTGAGCCCTGTGTGTCGTTGTGCCCCTTTAGAAGTGCTGGTGCTTGATGACATCATGATATCGAAATCTTGATTGTTGACTTACAAAACCACTGTTGGGAGTTTGTTTGTTGCCTTAATCTCCCTTACCTATTGCACTCACGTGACTGTCCACTCTTTGTCTCTCTGTTTCTCTCTCTCTCCCTCTCTCTCCCTCTCTCTCCCTCTCTCTCTCTCTCTCTCTCTCTCTCTCTCTCTCTCTCTCTCTCTCTCTCTCTCTCTCTCTCTCTCTCTCTCTCCTCATAGATATACACGTACGGACACAGAGAGCGCTAACAGTGTGTCCGTACCTATAGCTACATAGGTGTGGGTGTTGATACAGATAGACATGTTACATGTCTTCTTCACCCCCTCCGTGGGCACTTAGTGGAGTTACTGGGTCGCATGGTAGTTTTGTGTGCAGTGTTTTGAGGGACTTCCGTACTGTTTTCCATACTGCTGTCTTTTGTCGGAGAGCCATTCTGTCACCCGCCAGGTGACATCTCTGAGTCCTCCAGCATGCCACGGTGGTGGTGGTCTCTCTCAGCTTGAAAAATACGTGTGCGATCAGGAGCCACTTTTTCTGCCTTTACGAACTTGCTGTCGCAACTCCAGATCCTGGGCCTGTCCGAATATCTTTGTCAAGAGAAATGCGTGCGCTTCTTTGGTTCCCCATTTATTTTTCTTAACTAAAAAAATGTTTTGTGTTTCATTTTTGTTTGTTTTGTTGTTGTGTTTCCGTTTTGCTTTGTTTTTTTTACTAAAAAAAGTTGTTTTCTTTCCTTTCTTTTTTTTTTTTTCTCCTAATTAATGAACATGTTCTGTTCGGGCCTCCTGCCCACTTTTCTCACTGGGTTGCTTGTTTTCTGGAGGCTGAATTGTGTGAGGCCTCGGTCTGTTTTGGATAGGCTCCCCTTACGGGATATGCTTGGGCTTGTCCTAGGCCTTTATAGGTCCATGTATACGTGCGCCACGAGCATAGGTAATACGTGTATGTATGTTATCCGTGCGTGCTTTTTCCTTTGTTTTCAAGGCCAGAGTAGTTCTACAGCTTGACTTCTTTGCTGGTATGGTTTGGTGTGGTCTTGGTGGGACTACGGTTGGTTGTCGATACTTACCGCACTCCACACACACACACCCCCACCCCCACGCACACGCACCCGCTCGCGCTCAGAGTGTTGCATTGTGTAGATGTACCGGAACTCAGCTTCTTTAGTGGATGGCTATGGACTCCACCCTCGCCCCCTGCCCCCCCACCCCCACCCGCCCGCATTCCCCCAACCCCCGCCTGCCTCACCCCCCCCCCCCACCCCCGCCCGTGGTTGTGGTCAGTCCATTTTGAAATCCATGTTCTCGTGACCGCAAGTGCATTTTCCCCCCACCCACGCACCCATGTGTTGTCTTTGGACTTTGTCGCCGTCTAGGCACAGATAGATGTTTATTTCCACTTGTGTGGGGGTCAGAGTGTATCCTTCCTTTCCTTTCTAGCTTCTGGGCTTTGCGTGTCTGCTTCCGAAAGACCTCCTCCGTTCGAGAAAGGATGCATTCCTGCGTTGTTCTCTGAGCGCTGGCCTGGTTTCGGTTTGCCAGTCCCCGCCTTCCCTTCCTCCCTCCCTCCCTCCGTCCGGGCAGCCGGGGATCTTGCTCGTGCCCCTCTGGGCAGCCCGTGCCAGCCTCCCCGGGCACCGCCGGCGTCTCCGTGGGATTTCCCCCCGCCCAGGAATCGCGTGGGGAGCGCGTCTCCTCCGAGGCAGCCTCCCGGCGACATCTTCCCGGCTTCCCCCGCCCCCCCACCCCGTCTGCTGCCGGGGTCGCGCCGTGTCGTGCCGACCCGGGGGCTAGCTCCGAGACGGACGCCTCGGGGCCGCGCCAGACGCCCGCCGCCTCGCCCCGGGCTGAGCTCGGGCGTTTGGGCGGCCCGGCGGCGCTGCAGTGTCCTCGGTGGCCGGCCGGCGACCGGGATCCGGCCCGGGGACGTTGGAGCCGGTTGTCAGGAGCCACCTGGCGGCCGCTTTTATATTGTCCCTTGTCTCTGGAGCTCCGGCGACCTTCGTGAGGGCTGTGACTCGGCCGCCGGGCCCGAGGCAGATTTCCGGGAGCCAGGCGACGCTGGTGGCGACTGTCCCGGTGGCGCCCAGGCGTGGGCGCCTCCTGCTGTCGCTTGAGATTGGGCGTGCAGGTCTGTGAGGGTGGGACCGTCGCCGCGCTCTCGAGCCGGTTTGAGGGGCCGCCTGGCTTGGTCGACCAGCATCCGCCCGCGCCCCTCCGGCCGCGGGGACCGACCCGGCCATCCGACCCGACCTGGGCCGGGCCGCCGCGGTGGGAAGGGAGAGGGTCTTTCGCGCCCTCCGGAGCGCCTGTGGATGGGCGGTCGGGCCTTCTCCTGGCTCACCCTTCGGAGTGTTCGTTCCCCGACCCCCTCCCTCCCCGGGTCCCCACAGCGCCCCGCTCCGGAGGTGGGGACCGGCCCGGGCCCGTGCGTTTAGGCCGGTGGAGGGCGCGCGTGGGTCCCGGTGGTCGGATTCTTTCTGACCGATGTTTTTCCGAGTCGGACTCCAGAGGTGGGGACCGGCCTGGGCCGCGAGGGGTGACCCGGAGAGACCGGCAAGGGCCAACACGGGTGCGGTCCCTCGTGGGCTCCGGTCGCCTGGGAGGCGCCTCCCTGGGAAAATGTTTTCAAGTCCCCCTGGGTCCGGGGACGTGGACGGACCGGGCCCTGCTCGCGCGGGTGGCCGGGGAGGGCGCACCCGGCCCTTCAGCGTGCCCACGTGGGTTCCCGGTCGGCGGACGCGACTTTTTCTCACCCTGCCCCGCCCCCTCCTCCACCGCGAGTCCCGGCCGGGGGGTGGGGACCGGCCCGAGCCTTACTGGGT
Organism: Eschrichtius robustus; assembly: GCF_028021215.1. Lineage (NCBI taxonomy): Eukaryota > Metazoa > Chordata > Mammalia > Artiodactyla > Eschrichtiidae > Eschrichtius > Eschrichtius robustus. Next base: position 247,644 of record NW_027175292.1, on the reverse strand, counting down.
GGCCCGGATAGGGCGGCCTGGGCCCGGGCGCGGTCCCTCGTGGGGCCCGCTCGTCGGAGGCGGCCGAGTGGGATATTTCTTTTTCTCTAACCAAGTCCTCGCCCGGAGACTCGGAGGGACCGGTACCTGCCCGCGCGGGCGAACTGGGGAGGGCGACCCCGGCCCGCTCGCTGCCTCTCCCACGTTTTCCCGCCCCTCCCGCCCCGCCCCGCCCCGCCCCCACTTTGCCACCACGCTCCTCGGGTCGACCAGATGGCCCCGAGAGCTCCGGGACTGGTGTGGATGGGGAAGTGTTGGGGACAGGTGGCGGGACCGAGGTCCCGGGGACCACCCCTGCGATTCGTGGATGGGCCCCGCTGCCGGGCGTCGTGATTTTTTTCGCCCGAAATGGGCCTTTTTTGCCACCAGGTAGGTGCTGACACGGTCTTCCTTGGCGTCTGTCGCTGAGGACTTGGGGACTCCGGACGCATGCAGGGCTCTGGGCTTGGGACTGCCGCCTGGCACCCGAACCGGCCCTTGCCGCTTGAGCCGCCCGCCTGGGCCTGCGCGCCGGCTCTCGTGTGTGCGCCCGGCTGACCCGGCCCGCGGTGCCGCCTCCGGTCTCTGGCTCACCCGAGGGCGGCGGGGCGAGGTGGCGCGTGGGTCTTCCACCCCGTGTGACTCCCACCCCCCGCCGCAGGCACCCGGTGGTGGCTGAGACGGCCCCACCCCGCAGGCTCCGTGCCACGTGTCAGGCGTTCTCCTGGCGGGGTCGTCGGCCAGTGTTGCCTGAGAGAAAGAAAAGGAGGTGGTAGTGGGGGGGGCTGGGGCTGCGGCTGCCGGTGAGGCTGAAGCAGGCTCCTCGGATGATGGTCCTCACCGTGCCCCTCCCCTTCGGGGCTTTCTGGCCCCTGGCTCGCTGGATTGACTGATCGATGTGGTGATGTCGCGCTCTCCTGGGCCGGACCTAAGTCGCGCTAGACGAGGGACGGACGTTCCTGGCGAACGGGACCGCTCTTCTCGTTCTGTCCGCGGGCCCCTCGCCTCTCTTTTCACACCCTCCCGGCCTGTCGAGGGGTGTGGGGGAAGGCAGGGGTGGTGGTCTCCGGCCCTGACCCTCGGTCTCCCGCCCCCTGCCTCATGGCGCGGGCGGGTCCGTGGTCCTCGGACGCAGCAGACACTCTCGCTTCGCCTCCTTGGCGTGTGCCTCGCGAGCGGTCCTCCCCGCGTCGTTGGGGGGGGCCGTCCCGCCGCTGCGCTGCGCGCCCCTGCTGGCGCGTGAGCGTGCCTTGCTTGGCCGTCGGTGGTGCCCCTGGAGCGCTCCAGGTTGTCCCTCAGGTGCCCGAGGCCGAGCGGTGGTGTCGTTCCCTTTTCCCAGCGTGCTCCTCGGGTCCCCACCGCGGTGGTGTGTCCCCTGAGTGGCTCTCTTGGGGGGGGGGGTCGAGACGGTAAGGGAGGCGTGCCTCTGTTTCCCCCCCTCGGTGGGGGGCCGGGTGCCGCCTCGTCGCGGTCGTCCCCCAACGGCTGTGCTGTTGGGGGGATCGTGTTGGGCCGGGGGGCGGCTGAGGTTGTGCCCCCGGCTGTGGCCGCGAGCGCTCCTGTGGGCCGTGTGCTTACCCATACCGCAGACCCCCCCCACCCCGCCCATTCGTGGACTGGGCGGCTTGTGGAGCGCCTCCGCGGGCCCAAAGGGGAGACGATGGGTGGGGGATGATGCACCCTCGGTGAGAAAGCCTTCTCTAGCGATCCGAGAGGGAGCCTTGGGGTACCGGACCCCCCAGCCGCTGCCCCTCCCAAGCGTGCAGTCGCCACGGTGGCGACTGCCAGAGCACGTGGGCAGAGCCCCTCGCCTTCGCGGGAGGGCTTGCGCCGGCCCCGCGGTGGGGCCGTGCGCCGCTCTTTGCCTACCGCGGCCCGCGCCTCCCCCCTCTGAGTCGGGGGAGGGTCCCGCCAGGCCGGCGTCCGGCGCGGGGCCGCGTGTGCGCGTGTGCGTGCGCGTGCGGTGACCCCCGTGGCGAGCTCAAGGGGGCGGGGACGCCCGGGCGTCCCGACTCCCCTGTCCCGCAGCCACGAGGAGCCCGTCGCGCCTGCCCTCGCCGCGAGTCGCAGCCGGCGGCGGTGTGTGGGCGCGGTGCGGGTCGCCTCGCTCGGGAGCGTTTCCCTGGGGCGCGAGCCCCGGCGGTCGGACTTGGATGAAGGCGGATCTGGCGAGGACGGAGGGGCTGAGTTTGGGTGGACGGGTCCCTCCGTGGCACGCGGGGGAGACCGTCACACGCGGGCCCTGGCGGCGGGGCCGGGTCGTGGGGAGGCTCCAGGGTGGCTGGGGCCGGCCGGCGTCTCAGGCGTCGTGGGACCGCCCTCGTGTGTGTGGCGGTGGGACCCCGCGCTTGTTTTCCTGGTGGCCCGGTCGTGCCTCGGCCCTTCCTTTCCCTGGGCAGCGCCCCGCGCCTCTGCCCCGCGGCCCTCGCCGTGTGTGCGTGCCGCCCCCTCCCCGTCGCCGCCGGCCCTCCCCCGCCCCCACCCCATGACCCCCTTCCCCACACGTCCCCTTCCCCGTCTGGGACCGAGCCGGCCTCGCCCTCGTGAGGGTGTCGCCCCCCCCGGCCGCCTCGGCCGGCGGCGTCCCCGGGTGGAGTGCTCACGGTTCCTGAGGCGGGGAAGTCGG
>NW_027175292.1:230000-232500 GCF_028021215.1 Eschrichtius robustus | reverse complement strand
CGGACCTGGAATTGGACTTAGACTTGGACTTCGACTTGGACCTGGACCTGGACCTGGACCTGGACCTGGACCTGGACCTGGACCTGGACCCGGACCCGGACCCGGACCCGGACCTGGACCCGGACATGGACATGGACATGGACCGGGACCTAGACTTGGGCTCCGTCGTCTCCGGGGTCCCCCGGCCGCCGGGTCGACCAGTTCTCCCCGCGGACTTGGACTTCGACTTAGACTTGGACTTCGACTTGGACCTGGACCTGGACATGGACATGGACATGGACATGGACCTGGACCGGGACCGGGACCGGGACATGGACCCGGACCCGGACCCGGACCCGGACCCGGACCCGGACCCGGACCGGGACCTGGACATGGACCTGGACCTGGACCTGGACCTGGACCTGGACCGGGACCGGGACCTGGACCTGGACCTGGACATGGACATGGACCTGGACCCGGACCCGGACCCGGACCCGGACCTGGACCCGGACATGGACCTGGACATGGACATGGACATGGACATGGACATGGACATGGACATGGACCGGGACCTAGACTTGGGCTCCGTCGTCTCCGGGGTCCCCCGGCCGCCGGGTCGACCAGTTCTCCCCGCGGACTTGGACTTCGACTTAGACTTGGACTTCGACTTGGACCTGGACCTGGACATGGACATGGACATGGACATGGACCTGGACCGGGACCGGGACCGGGACATGGACCCGGACCCGGACCCGGACCCGGACCCGGACCCGGACCCGGACCGGGACCTGGACATGGACCTGGACCTGGACCTGGACCTGGACCTGGACCGGGACCGGGACCTGGACCTGGACCTGGACATGGACATGGACCTGGACCCGGACCCGGACCCGGACCCGGACCTGGACCCGGACATGGACCTGGACATGGACATGGACATGGACATGGACATGGACATGGACATGGACCGGGACCTAGACTTGGGCTCCGTCGTCTCCGGGGTCCCCCGGCCGCCGGGTCGACCAGTTCTCCCCGCGGACCTGGAATTGGACTTAGACTTGGACTTCGACTTGGACCTGGACCTGGACCTGGAACCGGACCGGGACCGGGACCTGGACATGGACATGGACATGGACCTGGACCTGGACCTGGACCTGGACCTGGACCTGGACCTGGAACTGGACCGGGACCGGGACCGGGACCGGGACCTGGACATGGACCTGGACCTGGACCGGGAACTGGACGTGGACGTGGACGTGGACCTGGACCTGGACCTGGACCGGGACCGGGACCTGGACTTGGGCTCCGTCGTCTCCGGGGTCCCCCGGCCGCCGGGTCGACCAGTTCTCCCCCCGAGGACTTGGGCTCCGTGGGCCTCAGATACCTATCCTCTACTTGTGTCCTGAACGATCGGTGTGCCGAGTTCGTCTCTTTTTATTAAGATTAAACGTGTAAACGAGAACCACTGAAGTTTAAATAGTACTCTATTTTTATTCTCCTCGCCGGTGGACGGTCCTCCGTTGCGGCGGCAGCGAGGGGAAAACGACAACGAGGACAACAGAAGGAAACTCTAGCTCTCGACGTACTCGTGCCGGCTGAGGCCTCCCTGCTGTCCACCTTCCGTGGAATCGCAGGGACGTTGGAGAAAAATGCTTCCGGGTCCTAGGTCCCAGGTCCTAGGTCCCAGGTCCCAGTTCCCAGGTCCCCAGGTCCCCAGGTCCCCAGGTCCCCAGTGCCCCGTCCGCGGCCGTCACTGAGCGGAGAAATGCGCACCAGGAGGATCGGGTTCGTCTTCGTGTCCCCGCCGCCCTGCTGCTCCCGATTCCGATGCGGCCCGCTCACTCGACTGCCGGTTGTCGGGCGCCACCTGCCGGTCGCTCGTTTTTTAAGAGGTCGACCAGATGGCTGGGCCGGCCTGGGTGGGCGGGGCTAATTTTTGAATGACGGAGGGAGGTGTTACAGTGGGAGGAGGGCAGGGGATGCTAGATCATGGGCCAGAGGCCAGAGGCCAGGGGGGCGGGGGATGGAAGCCACTCCAGTCTTCTTTTTTTGTGTTTGTTTGTTTGTTTGTTTGTTTGTTTGTTTATTTTTTCTTTTTCTTTTTTAATTTTTAAAAAAATTTTTTATTTTTAATTTTTGGCTGTGTTGGATTTTCGTTGCTGCGTGCAGGCTTTCTCTACTTGTGGCGAGTAGGGGCTACTCTTCAGTGTGGTGCATGGGCTTATCATTGCGGTGCCTTTTCTTGTTGCATGAGCTCTAGGCGTGCGGGCTTCAGTAGTTGTGGCACACGGGCTTAGTTGCTCCGCGGCATGTGGGATCTTCCTGGACCAGGGATCGAACCCGTGTCCCCTGTATTGACAGGCAGATTCTTAACCACTGCGCCACCAGAGAAGTCCCTTATTTATTTATTTATCTATCTAACCATTCATTCATTCATTCATTCATTCACTTATTTACTTATGGCTGTGTTGGGTCTTCGTTTCTGTGCGAGGGCTTTCTCTAGTTGAGGCGAGCGGGGGCC
>NW_027175292.1:210000-225000 GCF_028021215.1 Eschrichtius robustus | reverse complement strand
AGAAAGAAAGAAAGAAAGAAAGAAAGAAAGAAAGAAAGAAAGAAAGAAAGAAAGGAAGGAAGGAAGGAAGAAAGGCTTATGTCTTTGTCAAAAGTCATCACTTATTTTCTAGGTTGCCTTTATCAGGTCTTGGAGGACTCACATCAACTTAGTCCTCTCGATATTCAAAGAACCAGGTTTGGCTCAGAACTGAAGAAGAAGCTTCTCTCTCTGCCTAGCAAGTCTTTCCTTGGGATGTTGGTGACATGGCTAACGAAGCACTGTTTCACAGTGACCTATCAGATTAAGTGCTTTACAATCTTTTGGATATTTTGGACACATTTGCTCAAAAATTGAAGGACAGATGAAGTCCTTTGGACTTCGAACGCACTTTGAGATAGGATCCAGGAGGAGAGGGCCCTCAAAATAGCTCAAAAATGTGTTCTCTCTCCTGAGAAATGAGAGAGATGAAACTGAGTAAGTTTCTTGGAGAGGTTCGATGACACGGGAAAGTGTTGTCAAAGAGGAAGGAACAACGTGAAGTCTTCTTTGGCTTGTGTCTGTACACCAATGTGTTCTAACTGTTCCAGAAATGATGGGATCTTTCTTCCTGGAAGTCTTCTCTGCCCTGGCATAAAGTGTTGTCTGTTATCGTCAAAATGGAGGCTCACACGAAAGGGGCTGAACCCAGTATCAGGGAGATGTTCTAACCGACTTTCACGCCAAGGCAGTAACAACAGCCTGTGGAAAGATGGTGGGGGTGGCGGGGCACACGTGGATCAGGTCCATTCTGTCCTTTCAACAGCCGGTCGGGGCTATGGCAGACGGGAGACGTTGGCCCAGCCGGTTGCTCCCTGGCCAACCTCCCCCCTCCCCCACACCTTGCATTCCTTCACCCGCCCATGGTGCCTCCAAGATGACTCCAATTGTAAATAGACATTGGCAGGAAGACTTCTACAGTCTACCGGCAACGTCTGACCTGTCATGCTTGTAACCCTGGGGGGGAAAAATCATTTTTCTCTATGGAAAGAAAACCTCCTCTCTCTGGACCCTCTGAACCCCAGCCACTGGATTTCATTCCACTGCCACTTAGTAGGGGTCATCCAAACATCCTTGTATGTTTTCCGTGTGGGTTGAAGTCTTCCCTCGCTGCAAGCCTGATGTCCTCACCGTGGCACAGAGACTGTTAAAAAAACAAAATGTGTTTGCCACTTGGGGTCTACCTTCCACAGCCTCCCGTGTGATCAGATCAAGGCACCCGCTTCTCTGGGCAAATCCTACAATCCTTCACAAAAGCTCTTGTAAACTTTTTGGAACCGTCACTCGTCCAGTCACCCTCAATCATCAGGCAAGGTCGGCAGAACCGATGGAAAAACTGGACTCCAAGAAGAACAAGAATGACTTACATGGGGTTGAATGAACTGATGAATAGGATGACAATGTGTATGACTACTTGTGTAAAATAGGACTGCTTGGGGAAGCGGGGGATAGATAACTTAGGAGGTTGAGATGAACATATACACATTACTGTACATAAAGTAGGTAATCAACAAACACCTCCTACTATATAGCACAGGAAACTCTACTCACTACTTTGTAATAACGTATGAGAGAAAAGAATCTGAAAAAGAATATCTATATAAAGTATTTTGATATATATATATATAAAGAGAGAGAGAGAGAGAGAAAAACAGAGAGAGAGAGGGAGAGAGGGAGAGAGGGAGAGATTAGGACTGATTGTTAAATCTTTTGTTTTCCAGATACAAGGAAAAACAAAAACAAACAAACAAAACCCAATTTTCTTCTTTTATTTTTAAAGGGGGACGTCCATTTGGTAACTTATACCTCTGTCAGCAGGATAGAATCACTGATCTTTTTCTCCCTACTTTCCTTAATTCAGAAACTCTCAGGGAGGCTTCTTATTTCCCTGGCAATAGAGTTATTTGCATATGTTACTTGGAGGCCAAAATTATGTTTCCATAAAACGGGGATACACACTTGTGGATATGAAATTCTGGTCTTACTCACTTCCCTTAGGGTGTTGTTCTTAACCTGAAAACTGGACTGCATCCCGAAGTTTTTTGAGTTCCCTCCAATATCTGGCTACGACTCTCTCCATGAACGTTTTGCCATTTTCTCCCACCCTTTTGACTTGGCATCACTGAGAACTAAAACGGCCCTTTGCCTGAAGCCCTGCAAACGGAAGCTAGAGAACTTGACGAAAACCTTAGAGAAACGGCCACAACGGCTCCTATGGAAAAAGTCCTCGTTCCTGTTTCTGTGAGAGCCACTCTGAAATTTGAACCAAACACCCGACGACATCATCAGAGTTATTTCAAACTTCTAAAGTTGCTTCGACCCTGACATCTAGAAATCTCCTTGACTCAGAGACAGACAGACAGACAGACAGACAGACAGACAGACAGACAGACAGACACACACACACACACACACACACACACACACACACACACACACACACACACACACACACACACGAGTCACCAGCTCAGCTTTAATATGTTCCAAGGAACTTTCAGAGGAGGGAACTGTTGGGCTCCAGAGTAGGCCGCCCCAAAATGTGCCTCCATGCTCTATTGCTTATTTTGAATTCAAGTGACCTAAGAACCGGCCAGCACAAGAGGGACACACTGGCCCTCCTTTCTGTCCTCCTGCGGAGGAAGATCTCAAGTGAAGACGTCTGCTTTCACGCGTGTCCATGATTCTCAAATGGTGTAGTGGGGTTTCCTGGGTTAGGAAAAGGAGGGGACTCCTTTTGCCTGGAAAAAAAGCCTGTTTCTCACACATCCTCCTCCCATCCCTTCCTCTCTCCCTCCTTCCCTCCCTGCAGTTTGGAGGGGGCAGCCTAAGGGTGGGGGAAATTGGGGAAAGAAAAAAGAAAAAGCCATTCATTAAAGAGAAGCTCGAGGCAAAGTCAAACGCTCCGACTTGACCGGAGAGCTTTCTGCATTTGAATGGAGCGATTGAACGAGGCCCTGCCGAATGAATCGTCCGGACCTCCCCTCCCCCGCTCCTGGCAAAGGTCAGTCCAGGGGACTTAGGAAGGAGCGCTGGAGAAGGAACGGGGGTGGGGGTGGGGGTGGGGGCGGGAACAACAGACAATAGCCGCTGCCTGCCTGCCTGCCTGCCCGCCCGCCGGGCTGAGGCCTGAGGGCTGAGGGCCACGCTGGCTCCTGCAACACAATCCCTTCCAGGAAACTGCTGTGATGACTATTTGGCAGTGAATGATCAAATCTGAACTCTCTTGGCCTATTTCTGCAAAAGGCCCGAGTCTCAGCTACGACAGATTCTCTGGATTTCTTGGCACATGGACTGACCCGCACCCTCCCATCCTGTCAGATCCTCCTTTGTACACACACCTCCACTGGAAGGGTTCTTTGGCCTCGTCCAGAAAACGAACAAGCAAGAACAAACACACAAACAGACTGAATTGATGTGTTGGTATTTGTTGGAAAGAAACATGCTCCTCTCACACACCTGAGGGCAGGAAGCGAAGGCAGGTTCTCAGCGGGGGGGGGGACGGGGAACCTGAACCGAGGTCGGTCAGCGGTCCCCCCCCAACCTCTCTCCCAGGTCACGTGGGCCTCCCCTCCCCGCCTCTCTCTACGCCCCCCTGCCCTGGTTCTGATATTTCACTTGGGAAACTTCTCTAGGCCGACCGAGATGCCAGCTTGCTGTCCTGCTGCTTCATGTCCATCTCTACCAGCCGTGCCCAAAAGGCACGTGAAATCATGGACAGCAAATAGCGCCCCCAGAGCTGTGTGTGTGTGTGTGTGTGTGTGTGCGTGTGCGTGTGCGTGTGCGTGTGCGCGCGCGCGCCAATTTTCCAGGAAGCGGTGAGGGAGCAAAGGGAGGGCTGGGTGAAGGAATCCTGGGTGCCTGTCATCGCACACCCCGCAGAGCACCATTTATTTCCTTCTCCATGTCTGAAAGACACTTAGTCCTCATTTCAGCAACTTGATGGTGATTCCCCTTCTAAATACGTGACAAAACCTATGAAGTACTGGACTCATTGAATCTGTAACTGCTAACAGGGCCCAAGGAGTTTTCAATCGATGGCAGGAAAAGAAATGATCCTGAACATAAAACTGCCAAGAATTCCTATAGATGGAGTTATCATGGACCGACTTCTGGTGATACGTGCCATGGGGGCTCCCAATTGACAAACCGGAATGGGATAGGTAGACCCAGTCATCCCATGTTTTACCTCAAGCTGGAGAAGCAGAGAATATCATCTAAAAGCCTACCTTCATGGCGTCTCAGTGCTCAGGGCTCTTCCTTCTCGGGGATCTCGTGTTCTGTAGGGATAATTCACGTGCTGGGGCAGTAGGTTCCCAATATCAGCTTGTGAAATGGATTAAATGATGTCTTCCTTTTAAAAAGATAAAGATTATTTGGAAAAGTTATTAATAGTGAACACATGATGTTATCCTCTCTGATCTATAAACTAGAGTTGACCGTTGAACAACCAACATGGAGGGTTACGGGTGCCGAGCCCACGCACTGTGAAAATCCATGGATAACTTCACAGTCAGGGCCCTGTATCTGCGCTTCCACCTCCGGGGACTCAGCAACCACAGATCCTGCAGTGCCATAGTGCACGGCTATGGAAAACATCCACCTATGAGTCACACACACACACGCACACACGCACATGCACAGGTTTCAACTTTGTTGTGTTAATTCTTGTGGCCACTCATCCTTGACATGTGCGTGCATACCTATTTGAACAGTAATGTAACAGGTAACCCCCATCACTTGTGTTCTACTTTTTTACTGACCATTGAAACTTAGTTCCTGATTGACCCTAGGGTTTGTAATTATGTTTACAACTTCATAAAAATAGAAAGTCCCTCACTGATCGACAGCGAGTGTATGAAAGGAAAATTGACCCATTCTGACTCAGGGCAACTTTTCCTGGTTTTGAAAGACACACACCCATTCGGTAGTGCTTACGTATGTCCAAGTACTGATCCACTGAAGTGGGGTTGCTTTCTTTCTTGGTACCAAACTTTGCATTCTCAAAATACTTCGCCATCTACCTATTTATGCTGTAGATTGGTAGTAATAGACAATCTCCAAACGTCTGAACCTTGTCTCAATCGTGGGGCTCACACATTCTTTATAGAGTCAGTATATTCCCAGCATTCATTTCTTGATGTGAACTAGGTGAGGAATTTGCCATTGTGACGTTAGAATTGGCACCTCCTTGGTGTGAGGACACCAAGGGATAAGGCACCACTGAAGAATGTCCTTCCTTCACCATGCTGAGACTATTTTATTCAGTGTGAATCCTCTCATGTCCTACAAGTGCTGGCTCCATGGCGAATGGGATTCTCCCATGCATTGCATCGGATTTCTTCTACAGCGGTGATTATGTGGTCTGGCCCAAGACGACGGCCTGCTGTCCTCCTAGTAAAGCTTGTGCTGCCTTCCCTACCGCGTCAGGGATGCATCCCACTCTGAGCTGTCTGTGTGTGCTGAGGCTGGAGCGCCAACTGAAGGTTCTTCCACCGTGGTTCCAGGCTTAGGGTTTCTCCCCACATGATTTTCCTCGGCTTAAAGAGGGTAATTTCTGGCTGAAGGCTCTACCTCACTGATCTCAGACACAGGGTTTCTGCTGTGTGTGACTTCCCTGGTGTTTATAAGGACGAGTGCACTGGGTAATGTCTTACAAGATGTGTCAGGAAAACTACTTTCTCAGGGGAGTCTGCGGTGGGCATTACCTGCCCTTCTCCCCTAGTGGCCAGGCTTCTCTCCACACTGACTCGAATGAGCCTGGAGCCCACCTGGATTCAGGACTCTGGGAAATCCTCTTGCATCCTCCTCATCTCTCCTCCTGCTCCAGCTGTGAAAGCACATCTGATTGGTGCAGCCGATAACTTGTTTCGTGGGAAACATGGACCTGGATTTGGAGCCCTGCGTTGGAACCTGCGTGTGGTCTTCAGGTTCACGTCAGGAGGAGGAGCGAGGCGAACGAACGTTAAAGAGCAGCACCACGGGGAAGGGCGTCCTGAGCACGGGGAAGTACTCCCAGCCCTTCCCCAGAGCAGGAGGGACGCTGACTTTGGGCTCAGGTATTCAGGAACTGTCTGCTGATGCTCAGGCCCCAGACCAGAAACAGACTGTGAAATCCTTTGTTTTTCTAACGAGGGTGAATCCATTGTTCCATAGTGGATCGAACATTATTTTCAGAAAAACATATTCAATAACATCAGCTCCCTCGGAAGGCCAACCACCCCCCACCCCACCCCCCAACCCCACCCCCCCATCCTCATGAACTCTCTTTTAAAGGGAAAATGTCTGCTATGATGACGACTGTTGTGCCACACTCTGCCACGGTTTCAAGAGCAGAGGAGCTGGTTAGGAACTACCTATCACGTTGATCCATCCACTGGATGCAGGCGTGCCATGAGGTGAGTGTCCTGCACTGTTCTGAGTGTTAGATATGGAGCAGAAAGGAAGACGTGTGATTGTGGCCAGAAATTGTCCATCCTGGTGGGATCCTGAAAAAAAAAAAAAAATTAAAAAGAAAGAAAGAAAGAAAGAAGCACATCCCCTTCAGGCAGATGTGGATGCTCTGTAAGTGTATAGGCATCGGCGTGGTGGGGGGCAGAATACGCAAAGCTCCTCTGGGTAATCTTTTATCAGATAAATGGCTGTGGACAGACTCACCCATGGACACCAGATAACTGAGGTCCTCCAGCAGCACAGCTCTAGACAGCGTCCCCTGGAATTTGCTCATCAGGGCGCACTCTTCCTGGGTGAAGGTCGCACACACCCTTGAGACTCACTGATATTTAAAGACATGGTGGATATTCTGGCTCGGCCTGCGCCATCCCCACAATGTCCAAAGGTGACGGTCGAGATGACAAAACTGGAGAAAGACAGGTGTGTCTATCGCAAGCTCAGACACTGTTTGAGGTGCAGTTGACTATTCCCTTGGGTTGACTGGACACGTGCCTTTCAGATGCATCACGGAGATACGCACACTCCTGACTCAGGGTGACCTCATCGCAAGGGGATATGACATGAGGGGTGTTGAGCAATAACCCGGACCTTACACACGCACACGCACACACACACACCCCCCCCACACCCCCCCACACCCCCCCCCCACACACCCCCCCCACACACACACAAAAGAGGTTCGCGGGAGTAAAAGGTTAACGTTACCTCTGTTGACACCCACGACTGTACCTAGTTGTCACGAGACAGGAAGCTCAACTATACATTTAACCCTTATCTGTTCCTGTGCTTTCTTGCAGAAAATCCTCCTGCGCTTCTTTCGCCTCGTGGAAGCGCTTGCTCTTCCCCATAGGTAGCCACCGTGGAACCAGCTGCTGCTGATCCAAGAATTTGGAGGATTTCCGGAAATGATCAGTGATCCCGAGACAGACTCTCCCTTCCGTGATCAAAGCGACTCGGGGAGCTGTCTCTCGCCCCCCCCCCCCCCCCCGCCCCCACATCCCCACCCCCCACCCCCACCCCGCACACCGCCTTCTCCCTTGTGTACAAGCTATGTCTTTTCATTAAAACGTTTTGCCTTGTTAGCCTTAGAGTCTTGTGGAAGCGATCTTCATTTCTATGGTACTGCTGTGCAAGAATCTGGAAAGGGCCCGGTAACGGGTATGTCTGTAGCTCCCTCCTAGAGCTGGCCTGTGTCTACGTACGGATCCGAGTGCCACAGTTAACTTGTGAAAGAGCTCTCTTGAACTGGCTTAGAAGGAAGCACTCCCGAATTCAGTCCACTAGAAAGGGACCCGCCCGAAGGTTTTTGCAAGTTCACGTGATCTAGGATGAACCCTTCAGCCGAGATATAGCCAAGGTCAAGGGATGGGTTTTATGAAACTAGGCAGGTCTTTAGCGTGATCAGCATTCGAGGTCAACCTTTTCTTCTATCTACGTCGACCCCAAATCCAATAAGTTCACGGGAGTGAACCGAATTCGTCAGCAAGAAAAAGAACTTGGGGGGTGATGGCTGACGTCGTCTAAAGTCTCAGGAGATGTTCACGGGTCATCTCATCGTCATGGGATTTAGAACAAGTGATTTCGATAGCTCTAGGTGGAGGAACTCCTTAAGAAAGGTTATGTGTTGTGGTATGTATGTCTACTTAAAAAGAGTTTCTCCCAGACCTTTGGGGTCACTTTAGAAACTTTAGAGTTGGCGTAAGTGGAATGATGGGGAATTCGTGGAACGTCTAGATCGTTTCCAAAGATAACCTATGGAAACGTTCTTGGCTCAACAAGTCTCAGTGGACCTACTTCTGTCTCTTTATTACAGAAGGAGCTGTAAAACTAAAACTAACTGTAAAACTAAAGATGTTTCGATGTATGACTCCACACCTCTGGCATCACTTTGGGGGAAAGAAATTTTGAAAAAGTGACGCTGTGTGAAAATGTATGCTTCTAGACATGATGGAATGGAATCATCCATTTGCCGGTCCAGAAACACTGGTGTCACGGACCCCGTTCACCGTGGCTTCCTAGTTCCTGTTCATGACCGATTCAGGTTTCTAAGGGTTCTGAATTCTGATTGTCTTTTTCTTGTTTTCTTCTCCATTCTTGTCTCAAAGAACTTTACGTTCCAGAAATATATTTTACTTACCAAATCACAGATTGTCCGTTTGTTACAAAAACTTTTAGGTTGAGAGATTTTCTCTTTCTTTCTTTCTTTTTCTTTCTTTCTTTCTTTCTTTCTTTCTTTCTTTCTTTCTTTCTTTCTTTCTTTTCTTCTCTTCTCTTCTCTTCTCTCTCTCTCTCTCTCTCTCTCTCTCTCTCTTTCTTTCTTTCTTCCCCCAAGTCTGTGCATTGTGTTTCTTTCACTTTGTTCTGTTCCTAGGTACTAAGGATTTCTTTTTAATGTCATTAGCTTAAATAAGGGGCTTTGCATTTTTTGGCGAAAGCACCAGAAAAATATTTTCTCATTAAGGGTCGGAATGTTGTTTGCCGGTGATGAGGCTCTCCTTCTGCCAGATGACTGACGATTGGATGGAGGAATATAGTACACATGAGTATGTTCACGAACACATACTGACGTTTCAGAGGACCTTAAATTAAAAACAGAGACCCTGGGCTTTCCTGGTGGCGCAGTGGTTGAGAATCTGCCTGCTGATGCAGGGGACACGGGTTCGGGCCCTGGTCTGGGAAGATCCCACATGTCGCGGAGCAACTAGGCCCGTGAGCCACAATTACTGAGCCTGCGCGTCTGGAGCCTGTGCTCTGCAACAAGAGAGGCCGCGATAGTGAAGAGGCCCGCGTACCGTGATGAAGAGTGGCCCCCGCTTGCCGCAACTGGAGAAGGCCCTTGCACAGAAACGAAGACCCAACACAGCCAAGAATAAAAATTTTTTAAAAATTAAAAAAAAAACACCAGAGACCCCCCTCGCCTCCCCCCTCCCCGCCCTGTAAAATTCATCTGAAGTGGAGAAAAAAACCTTGCTAAAAATCCTTTTCCTTTTCATTCGATCAACATGGTGCATGGATTTCCTAGCAGAAACTTAAGCGAGGTGCATGTTCATCGTTCAGCAGAATTCTAATTTTCTAGTTCTAAGGAAAACTGCTAAAACGAATGAGGATAACACCTTCCCATGCAATCCTTAGGGAAAGCTCCCACCCAATTGAGTGAAAGGAAACTTGGTTTGGAAACAAACGAGTCTTCATTTGGCGACCTTTGGTAGAAATGAGGTGAGGGAGGGAGGGAGGGAGGGAGGGAAGGAGAGAGGAGAGAGAGAGAGAGAGAGAGAGAGAGAGAGAGAGAGAGAGAGAGAGAGAGAGGGAGAGAGGTGTCTCACTTTCCATGGTTCCAGTGTGTACACATTTCAATGACTAGGTGAAATCGCACCAAGAGCCTAACTACGTGTTTCGAATGTCAGTTTCCACAATTGATGAACGGTAGCTGCGTGAAGTCCAAAGTTTGCTGCTGCCTGTTCAGTCTGCAATGACTCCACAAATAACAAACGTGCGTGCCCCCGTGTCCAGTGACCGATCCTCTTTCAGAGCCTGTCGGTGATTGCCTGGTGTGTATGTGTCTGTTTTCCGGGTCACACGCAGTGTGTCGTGGTGTTGTCCCCAGCCCCGGTCTCCCCCGTCCGTGGAAAATAAAAAGAAAGAATTGCCCGAGGACGACGAAAGTGCGGCTAAGAAACCCAAAATGATGACACTGGAAGTCCACTTGGATGGGGTTAGGAGACACCTGAGCATGCCTAGGACAACACTGTCACCGTGTGAGAGACCAGCGCAAGGAGAGCTGAAGAATACAAAGAAGAAAAAGGAGGAGGGGGGAGGGGGGAGGGGGGGGAGGACAGGCTGAAGATGTCTCCAGGCGATGACGTTGGTGAAAACGTTCCCATTCAGAAAAGCACTTCGAGAGATAGTTCTGGACCCACAGAGCACAAAGGGTTATCGTGTTGGAGGCTGATCTTCAGTTAGGGGAACAACAAACAAACAAACAGAAAAACAAACAAAAAATAGGACTGCTTATCCAGAGGTAGAAAAGATACCACGCCAAGAAGGCGAGCACTGTTGAAAACTGCTGTTCCTAGGATTTTACAAAATGAATCAGATGCTTTCATGTCGATGCTTTCCATGACAGTCCACTAAATAAATCGTAGTTTGGCTCTTTTTATATTCTCTACCTTTTAAATGGTGAGTGAGTAAGAGAGTTTTTAAATGTTTTGATACGATTTTTTATTTTTCCCCCCCTTTTGGTACGATTTTTGAATGTCGTGGGACAACGGTATTTTTCCCCCGTGGAGGTGAACAAGATTGCTTTTTTGAGCTTCAGCTTTCAGGGTCATTTTAGGGTCCTGAACTGCCCTGCCCAGTGAGCCCTGTGTGTCGTTGTGCCCCTTTAGAAGTGCTGGTGCTTGATGACATCATGATATCGAAATCTTGATTGTTGACTTACAAAACCACTGTTGGGAGTTTGTTTGTTGCCTTAATCTCCCTTACCTATTGCACTCACGTGACTGTCCACTCTTTGTCTCTCTGTTTCTCTCTCTCTCCCTCTCTCTCCCTCTCTCTCCCTCTCTCTCCCTCTCTCTCTCTCTCTCTCTCTCTCTCTCTCTCTCTCTCTCTCTCTCTCTCTCTCTCTCTCTCTCTCTCTCCTCATAGATATACACGTACGGACACAGAGAGCGCTAACAGTGTGTCCGTACCTATAGCTACATAGGTGTGGGTGTTGATACAGATAGACATGTTACATGTCTTCTTCACCCCCTCCGTGGGCACTTAGTGGAGTTACTGGGTCGCATGGTAGTTTTGTGTGCAGTGTTTTGAGGGACTTCCGTACTGTTTTCCATACTGCTGTCTTTTGTCGGAGAGCCATTCTGTCACCCGCCAGGTGACATCTCTGAGTCCTCCAGCATGCCACGGTGGTGGTGGTCTCTCTCAGCTTGAAAAATACGTGTGCGATCAGGAGCCACTTTTTCTGCCTTTACGAACTTGCTGTCGCAACTCCAGATCCTGGGCCTGTCCGAATATCTTTGTCAAGAGAAATGCGTGCGCTTCTTTGGTTCCCCATTTATTTTTCTTAACTAAAAAAATGTTTTGTGTTTCATTTTTGTTTGTTTTGTTGTTGTGTTTCCGTTTTGCTTTGTTTTTTTTACTAAAAAAAGTTGTTTTCTTTCCTTTCTTTTTTTTTTTTTCTCCTAATTAATGAACATGTTCTGTTCGGGCCTCCTGCCCACTTTTCTCACTGGGTTGCTTGTTTTCTGGAGGCTGAATTGTGTGAGGCCTCGGTCTGTTTTGGATAGGCTCCCCTTACGGGATATGCTTGGGCTTGTCCTAGG
Organism: Eschrichtius robustus; assembly: GCF_028021215.1. Taxonomy (NCBI): domain Eukaryota; kingdom Metazoa; phylum Chordata; class Mammalia; order Artiodactyla; family Eschrichtiidae; genus Eschrichtius; species Eschrichtius robustus. The sequence goes on along the minus strand of NW_027175292.1, from coordinate 213,208 downwards.
CCTTTATAGGTCCATGTATACGTGCGCCACGAGCATAGGTAATACGTGTATGTATGTTATCCGTGCGTGCTTTTTCCTTTGTTTTCAAGGCCAGAGTAGTTCTACAGCTTGACTTCTTTGCTGGTATGGTTTGGTGTGGTCTTGGTGGGACTACGGTTGGTTGTCGATACTTACCGCACTCCACACACACACACCCCCACCCCCACGCACACGCACCCGCTCGCGCTCAGAGTGTTGCATTGTGTAGATGTACCGGAACTCAGCTTCTTTAGTGGATGGCTATGGACTCCACCCTCGCCCCCTGCCCCCCCACCCCCACCCGCCCGCATTCCCCCAACCCCCGCCTGCCTCACCCCCCCCCCCCACCCCCGCCCGTGGTTGTGGTCAGTCCATTTTGAAATCCATGTTCTCGTGACCGCAAGTGCATTTTCCCCCCACCCACGCACCCATGTGTTGTCTTTGGACTTTGTCGCCGTCTAGGCACAGATAGATGTTTATTTCCACTTGTGTGGGGGTCAGAGTGTATCCTTCCTTTCCTTTCTAGCTTCTGGGCTTTGCGTGTCTGCTTCCGAAAGACCTCCTCCGTTCGAGAAAGGATGCATTCCTGCGTTGTTCTCTGAGCGCTGGCCTGGTTTCGGTTTGCCAGTCCCCGCCTTCCCTTCCTCCCTCCCTCCCTCCGTCCGGGCAGCCGGGGATCTTGCTCGTGCCCCTCTGGGCAGCCCGTGCCAGCCTCCCCGGGCACCGCCGGCGTCTCCGTGGGATTTCCCCCCGCCCAGGAATCGCGTGGGGAGCGCGTCTCCTCCGAGGCAGCCTCCCGGCGACATCTTCCCGGCTTCCCCCGCCCCCCCACCCCGTCTGCTGCCGGGGTCGCGCCGTGTCGTGCCGACCCGGGGGCTAGCTCCGAGACGGACGCCTCGGGGCCGCGCCAGACGCCCGCCGCCTCGCCCCGGGCTGAGCTCGGGCGTTTGGGCGGCCCGGCGGCGCTGCAGCGTCCTCGGTGGCCGGCCGGCGACCGGGATCCGGCCCGGGGACGTTGGAGCCGGTTGTCAGGAGCCACCTGGCGGCCGCTTTTATATTGTCCCTTGTCTCTGGAGCTCCGGCGACCTTCGTGAGGGCTGTGACTCGGCCGCCGGGCCCGAGGCAGATTTCCGGGAGCCAGGCGACGCTGGTGGCGACTGTCCCGGTGGCGCCCAGGCGTGGGCGCCTCCTGCTGTCGCTTGAGATTGGGCGTGCAGGTCTGTGAGGGTGGGACCGTCGCCGCGCTCTCGAGCCGGTTTGAGGGGCCGCCTGGCTTGGTCGACCAGCATCCGCCCGCGCCCCTCCGGCCGCGGGGACCGACCCGGCCATCCGACCCGACCTGGGCCGGGCCGCCGCGGTGGGAAGGGAGAGGGTCTTTCGCGCCCTCCGGAGCGCCTGTGGATGGGCGGTCGGGCCTTCTCCTGGCTCACCCTTCGGAGTGTTCGTTCCCCGACCCCCTCCCTCCCCGGGTCCCCACAGCGCCCCGCTCCGGAGGTGGGGACCGGCCCGGGCCCGTGCGTTTAGGCCGGTGGAGGGCGCGCGTGGGTCCCGGTGGTCGGATTCTTTCTGACCGATGTTTTTCCGAGTCGGACTCCAGAGGTGGGGACCGGCCTGGGCCGCGAGGGGTGACCCGGAGAGACCGGCAAGGGCCAACACGGGTGCGGTCCCTCGTGGGCTCCGGTCGCCTGGGAGGCGCCTCCCTGGGAAAATGTTTTCAAGTCCCCCTGGGTCCGGGGACGTGGACGGACCGGGCCCTGCTCGCGCGGGTGGCCGGGGAGGGCGCACCCGGCCCTTCAGCGTGCCCACGTGGGTTCCCGGTCGGCGGACGCGACTTTTTCTCACCCTGCCCCGCCCCCTCCTCCACCGCGAGTCCCGGCCGGGGGGTGGGGACCGGCCCGAGCCTTACTGGGTGGCCCGGATAGGGCGGCCTGGGCCCGGGCGCGGTCCCTCGTGGGGCCCGCTCGTCGGAGGCGGCCGAGTGGGATATTTCTTTTTCTCTAACCAAGTCCTCGCCCGGAGACTCGGAGGGACCGGTACCTGCCCGCGCGGGCGAACTGGGGAGGGCGACCCCGGCCCGCTCGCTGCCTCTCCCACGTTTTCCCGCCCCTCCCGCCCCGCCCCGCCCCGCCCCCACTTTGCCACCACGCTCCTCGGGTCGACCAGATGGCCCCGAGAGCTCCGGGACTGGTGTGGATGGGGAAGTGTTGGGGACAGGTGGCGGGACCGAGGTCCCGGGGACCACCCCTGCGATTCGTGGATGGGCCCCGCTGCCGGGCGTCGTGATTTTTTTCGCCCGAAATGGGCCTTTTTTGCCACCAGGTAGGTGCTGACACGGTCTTCCTTGGCGTCTGTCGCTGAGGACTTGGGGACTCCGGACGCATGCAGGGCTCTGGGCTTGGGACTGCCGCCTGGCACCCGAACCGGCCCTTGCCGCTTGAGCCGCCCGCCTGGGCCTGCGCGCCGGCTCTCGTGTGTGCGCCCGGCTGACCCGGCCCGCGGTGCCGCCTCCGGTCTCTGGCTCACCCGAGGGCGGCGGGGCGAGGTGGCGCGTGGGTCTTCCACCCCGTGTGACTCCCACCCCCCGCCGCAGGCACCCGGTGGTGGCTGAGACGGCCCCACCCCGCAGGCTCCGTGCCACGTGTCAGGCGTTCTCCTGGCGGGGTCGTCGGCCAGTGTTGCCTGAGAGAAAGAAAAGGAGGTGGTAGGGGGGGGGGCTGGGGCTGCGGCTGCCGGTGAGGCTGAAGCAGGCTCCTCGGATGATGGTCCTCACCGTGCCCCTCCCCTTCGGGGCTTTCTGGCCCCTGGCTCGCTGGATTGACTGATCGATGTGGTGATGTCGCGCTCTCCTGGGCCGGACCTAAGTCGCGCTAGACGAGGGACGGACGTCCTGGCGAACGGGACCGCTCTTCTCGTTCTGTCCGCGGGCCCCTCGCCTCTCTTTTCACACCCTCCCGGCCTGTCGAGGGGTGTGGGGGAAGGCAGGGGTGGTGGTCTCCGGCCCTGACCCTCGGTCTCCCGCCCCCTGCCTCATGGCGCGGGCGGGTCCATGGTCCTCGGACGCAGCAGACACTCTCGCTTCGCCTCCTTGGCGTGTGCCTCGCGAGCGGTCCTCCCCGCGTCGTTGGGGGGGGCCGTCCCGCCGCTGCGCTGCGCGCCCCTGCTGGCGCGTGAGCGTGCCTTGCTTGGCCGT
>NW_027175292.1:172500-190000 GCF_028021215.1 Eschrichtius robustus | reverse complement strand
CATGAAGTACATTTACATCCTCCTTGAGTTTGACTTTGAAAGTCTTGGGGCCCTGAGTAGGCCACCCCCAAATGTGCCTCCGTGGCATAGGGATGTTTTGGAATTTGAGTGACAACACCACGAGAGGGACACTCTGACTCTCCTTTACTTCTCCCCTCTGAAATCAGGAAGAAAATCTCTCACGTGAAAGGGGAGGGGGGCGGGAGGTGTAGAGATCATGACGAACTGAACTGCTTTCATGTCTCATGAAATGTTCACGAATCATCCAAGTAGGATTGCTCATAACAGAGGACATAGATGTTGACGAGATAAGAATGTTTAAGGGGAACTTTTCCCCCAATGATTGTTTTCCACAGGCCGACTTCAAGACTTTCCAACATCTCTGGTGTCATCTCTAGGCTTAGAGGTTGGCTAAGTGCCCTGACAGGGTGAAACCTCAGCGAGTGTCTACATCATCTCCACATAAGATAAAATACTGAAATGTTCATGGCTCCACAAGTCTAAGGGTCTCCCTGCTTTGGACCTTTTACGGAGGAGAGACTGAGCATGTTTGGTTCCATGCCTAGATAGATCTTGTGCTTTAGGGAAAGACTGTACTAGGTAGGAGCCTAGACTTCTACAAAGTATTCCATGTTCACACTGTTCACTGTGGTTGGCTTCCTTACTTTCACTGAAGAGGAAAAAAAAAAAAAAAAGACAGTGTCCAAGGACGAGGCATTCTAAAGAAGGAACGTGTGTGGTCCAAGCTACCTGATGTTGCCATCGTCACGGTAGGAAGAGGACTTTTTTGGGGGGGGGAGGGGGGAGGCAAAGTAGAAGGTGTATGGAGATAAGGTTTGGGGGAAGGAGAAAGAGATTTTTGTCCTAAAGGTAGTCATTTATCAATGGAAAAGAAAGAAAACAAGGGACAAGCTAAAAATGGGCACAGACAGTTGGAAAAGGTGTGTGAAGAAAAGTGTCTTTGGAAAGGAATTGGATCCGTGGTCAGGACTGGATAAGATGAGGGTGGATTCAAAGACAGAAATGAGTTTTTGTATCAACATGAAACCAGTGCAAAATTAGAATTTAGTTGTCTCTCTCTGTTAAAAGGACCAGGTTTGGGTTTAGGGTTTGGGTTTTTCTTCTATCGGTCTGCTCTGCCCATCATGAGAGATTAGATTAGATTAGGAAAGGTTTTTTCCTTTATCTTTAAGGAGAGAGAGAAAGAAAGAAAGAGAGAGAGAGAGAGAGAGAGAGAGAGAGAGAGAGAGAGAGAAGAGAGAGAGAGAGAGAAAGAAAGAGAGAGAGAGAAAGAAAGAAAAGAAAAAGAAAGAAAGAAAGAAAGAAAGAAAGAAAGAAAGAAAGAAAGAAAGAAAGAAAGAAAGAAAGAAAGAAAGGAAGGAAGGAAGGAAGAAAGGCTTATGTCTTTGTCAAAAGTCATCACTTATTTTCTAGGTTGCCTTTATCAGGTCTTGGAGGACTCACATCAACTTAGTCCTCTCGATATTCAAAGAACCAGGTTTGGCTCAGAACTGAAGAAGAAGCTTCTCTCTCTGCCTAGCAAGTCTTTCCTTGGGATGTTGGTGACATGGCTAACGAAGCACTGTTTCACAGTGACCTATCAGATTAAGTGCTTTACAATCTTTTGGATATTTTGGACACATTTGCTCAAAAATTGAAGGACAGATGAAGTCCTTTGGACTTCGAACGCACTTTGAGATAGGATCCAGGAGGAGAGGGCCCTCAAAATAGCTCAAAAATGTGTTCTCTCTCCTGAGAAATGAGAGAGATGAAACTGAGTAAGTTTCTTGGAGAGGTTCGATGACACGGGAAAGTGTTGTCAAAGAGGAAGGAACAACGTGAAGTCTTCTTTGGCTTGTGTCTGTACACCGATGTGTTCTAACTGTTCCAGAAATGATGGGATCTTTCTTCCTGGAAGTCTTCTCTGCCCTGGCATAAAGTGTTGTCTGTTATCGTCAAAATGGAGGCTCACACGAAAGGGGCTGAACCCAGTATCAGGGAGATGTTCTAACCGACTTTCACGCCAAGGCAGTAACAACAGCCTGTGGAAAGATGGTGGGGGTGGCGGGGCACACGTGGATCAGGTCCATTCTGTCCTTTCAACAGCCGGTCGGGGCTATGGCAGACGGGAGACGTTGGCCCAGCCGGTTGCTCCCTGGCCAACCTCCCCCCTCCCCCACACCTTGCATTCCTTCACCCGCCCATGGTGCCTCCAAGATGACTCCAATTGTAAATAGACATTGGCAGGAAGACTTCTACAGTCTACCGGCAACGTCTGACCTGTCATGCTTGTAACCCTGGGGGGGAAAAATCATTTTTCTCTATGGAAAGAAAACCTCCTCTCTCTGGACCCTCTGAACCCCAGCCACTGGATTTCATTCCACTGCCACTTAGTAGGGGTCATCCAAACATCCTTGTATGTTTTCCGTGTGGGTTGAAGTCTTCCCTCGCTGCAAGCCTGATGTCCTCACCGTGGCACAGAGACTGTTAAAAAAACAAAATGTGTTTGCCACTTGGGGTCTACCTTCCACAGCCTCCCGTGTGATCAGATCAAGGCACCCGCTTCTCTGGGCAAATCCTACAATCCTTCACAAAAGCTCTTGTAAACTTTTTGGAACCGTCACTCGTCCAGTCACCCTCAATCATCAGGCAAGGTCGGCAGAACCGATGGAAAAACTGGACTCCAAGAAGAACAAGAATGACTTACATGGGGTTGAATGAACTGATGAATAGGATGACAATGTGTATGACTACTTGTGTAAAATAGGACTGCTTGGGGAAGCGGGGGATAGATAACTTAGGAGGTTGAGATGAACATATACACATTACTGTACATAAAGTAGGTAATCAACAAACACCTCCTACTATATAGCACAGGAAACTCTACTCACTACTTTGTAATAACGTATGAGAGAAAAGAATCTGAAAAAGAATATCTATATAAAGTATTTTGATATATATATATATATAAAGAGAGAGAGAGAGAGAGAAAAACAGAGAGAGAGAGGGAGAGAGGGAGAGAGGGAGAGATTAGGACTGATTGTTAAATCTTTTGTTTTCCAGATACAAGGAAAAACAAAAACAAACAAACAAAACCCAATTTTCTTCTTTTATTTTTAAAGGGGGACGTCCATTTGGTAACTTATACCTCTGTCAGCAGGATAGAATCACTGATCTTTTTCTCCCTACTTTCCTTAATTCAGAAACTCTCAGGGAGGCTTCTTATTTCCCTGGCAATAGAGTTATTTGCATATGTTACTTGGAGGCCAAAATTATGTTTCCATAAAACGGGGATACACACTTGTGGATATGAAATTCTGGTCTTACTCACTTCCCTTAGGGTGTTGTTCTTAACCTGAAAACTGGACTGCATCCCGAAGTTTTTTGAGTTCCCTCCAATATCTGGCTACGACTCTCTCCATGAACGTTTTGCCATTTTCTCCCACCCTTTTGACTTGGCATCACTGAGAACTAAAACGGCCCTTTGCCTGAAGCCCTGCAAACGGAAGCTAGAGAACTTGACGAAAACCTTAGAGAAACGGCCACAACGGCTCCTATGGAAAAAGTCCTCGTTCCTGTTTCTGTGAGAGCCACTCTGAAATTTGAACCAAACACCCGACGACATCATCAGAGTTATTTCAAACTTCTAAAGTTGCTTCGACCCTGACATCTAGAAATCTCCTTGACTCAGAGACAGACAGACAGACAGACAGACAGACAGACAGACAGACAGACACACACACACACACACACACACACACACACACACACACACACACACACACACACACACACGAGTCACCAGCTCAGCTTTAATATGTTCCAAGGAACTTTCAGAGGAGGGAACTGTTGGGCTCCAGAGTAGGCCGCCCCAAAATGTGCCTCCATGCTCTATTGCTTATTTTGAATTCAAGTGACCTAAGAACCGGCCAGCACAAGAGGGACACACTGGCCCTCCTTTCTGTCCTCCTGCGGAGGAAGATCTCAAGTGAAGACGTCTGCTTTCACGCGTGTCCATGATTCTCAAATGGTGTAGTGGGGTTTCCTGGGTTAGGAAAAGGAGGGGACTCCTTTTGCCTGGAAAAAAAGCCTGTTTCTCACACATCCTCCTCCCATCCCTTCCTCTCTCCCTCCTTCCCTCCCTGCAGTTTGGAGGGGGCAGCCTAAGGGTGGGGGAAATTGGGGAAAGAAAAAAGAAAAAGCCATTCATTAAAGAGAAGCTCGAGGCAAAGTCAAACGCTCCGACTTGACCGGAGAGCTTTCTGCATTTGAATGGAGCGATTGAACGAGGCCCTGCCGAATGAATCGTCCGGACCTCCCCTCCCCCGCTCCTGGCAAAGGTCAGTCCAGGGGACTTAGGAAGGAGCGCTGGAGAAGGAACGGGGGTGGGGGTGGGGGTGGGGGCGGGAACAACAGACAATAGCCGCTGCCTGCCTGCCTGCCTGCCCGCCCGCCGGGCTGAGGCCTGAGGGCTGAGGGCCACGCTGGCTCCTGCAACACAATCCCTTCCAGGAAACTGCTGTGATGACTATTTGGCAGTGAATGATCAAATCTGAACTCTCTTGGCCTATTTCTGCAAAAGGCCCGAGTCTCAGCTACGACAGATTCTCTGGATTTCTTGGCACATGGACTGACCCGCACCCTCCCATCCTGTCAGATCCTCCTTTGTACACACACCTCCACTGGAAGGGTTCTTTGGCCTCGTCCAGAAAACGAACAAGCAAGAACAAACACACAAACAGACTGAATTGATGTGTTGGTATTTGTTGGAAAGAAACATGCTCCTCTCACACACCTGAGGGCAGGAAGCGAAGGCAGGTTCTCAGCGGGGGGGGGGACGGGGAACCTGAACCGAGGTCGGTCAGCGGTCCCCCCCCAACCTCTCTCCCAGGTCACGTGGGCCTCCCCTCCCCGCCTCTCTCTACGCCCCCCTGCCCTGGTTCTGATATTTCACTTGGGAAACTTCTCTAGGCCGACCGAGATGCCAGCTTGCTGTCCTGCTGCTTCATGTCCATCTCTACCAGCCGTGCCCAAAAGGCACGTGAAATCATGGACAGCAAATAGCGCCCCCAGAGCTGTGTGTGTGTGTGTGTGTGTGTGTGCGTGTGCGTGTGCGTGTGCGTGTGCGCGCGCGCGCCAATTTTCCAGGAAGCGGTGAGGGAGCAAAGGGAGGGCTGGGTGAAGGAATCCTGGGTGCCTGTCATCGCACACCCCGCAGAGCACCATTTATTTCCTTCTCCATGTCTGAAAGACACTTAGTCCTCATTTCAGCAACTTGATGGTGATTCCCCTTCTAAATACGTGACAAAACCTATGAAGTACTGGACTCATTGAATCTGTAACTGCTAACAGGGCCCAAGGAGTTTTCAATCGATGGCAGGAAAAGAAATGATCCTGAACATAAAACTGCCAAGAATTCCTATAGATGGAGTTATCATGGACCGACTTCTGGTGATACGTGCCATGGGGGCTCCCAATTGACAAACCGGAATGGGATAGGTAGACCCAGTCATCCCATGTTTTACCTCAAGCTGGAGAAGCAGAGAATATCATCTAAAAGCCTACCTTCATGGCGTCTCAGTGCTCAGGGCTCTTCCTTCTCGGGGATCTCGTGTTCTGTAGGGATAATTCACGTGCTGGGGCAGTAGGTTCCCAATATCAGCTTGTGAAATGGATTAAATGATGTCTTCCTTTTAAAAAGATAAAGATTATTTGGAAAAGTTATTAATAGTGAACACATGATGTTATCCTCTCTGATCTATAAACTAGAGTTGACCGTTGAACAACCAACATGGAGGGTTACGGGTGCCGAGCCCACGCACTGTGAAAATCCATGGATAACTTCACAGTCAGGGCCCTGTATCTGCGCTTCCACCTCCGGGGACTCAGCAACCACAGATCCTGCAGTGCCATAGTGCACGGCTATGGAAAACATCCACCTATGAGTCACACACACACACGCACACACGCACATGCACAGGTTTCAACTTTGTTGTGTTAATTCTTGTGGCCACTCATCCTTGACATGTGCGTGCATACCTATTTGAACAGTAATGTAACAGGTAACCCCCATCACTTGTGTTCTACTTTTTTACTGACCATTGAAACTTAGTTCCTGATTGACCCTAGGGTTTGTAATTATGTTTACAACTTCATAAAAATAGAAAGTCCCTCACTGATCGACAGCGAGTGTATGAAAGGAAAATTGACCCATTCTGACTCAGGGCAACTTTTCCTGGTTTTGAAAGACACACACCCATTCGGTAGTGCTTACGTATGTCCAAGTACTGATCCACTGAAGTGGGGTTGCTTTCTTTCTTGGTACCAAACTTTGCATTCTCAAAATACTTCGCCATCTACCTATTTATGCTGTAGATTGGTAGTAAGACAATCTCCAAACGTCTGAACCTTGTCTCAATCGTGGGGCTCACACATTCTTTATAGAGTCAGTATATTCCCAGCATTCATTTCTTGATGTGAACTAGGTGAGGAATTTGCCATTGTGACGTTAGAATTGGCACCTCCTTGGTGTGAGGACACCAAGGGATAAGGCACCACTGAAGAATGTCCTTCCTTCACCATGCTGAGACTATTTTATTCAGTGTGAATCCTCTCATGTCCTACAAGTGCTGGCTCCATGGCGAATGGGATTCTCCCATGCATTGCATCGGATTTCTTCTACAGCGGTGATTATGTGGTCTGGCCCAAGACGACGGCCTGCTGTCCTCCTAGTAAAGCTTGTGCTGCCTTCCCTACCGCGTCAGGGATGCATCCCACTCTGAGCTGTCTGTGTGTGCTGAGGCTGGAGCGCCAACTGAAGGTTCTTCCACCGTGGTTCCAGGCTTAGGGTTTCTCCCCACATGATTTTCCTCGGCTTAAAGAGGGTAATTTCTGGCTGAAGGCTCTACCTCACTGATCTCAGACACAGGGTTTCTGCTGTGTGTGACTTCCCTGGTGTTTATAAGGACGAGTGCACTGGGTAATGTCTTACAAGATGTGTCAGGAAAACTACTTTCTCAGGGGAGTCTGCGGTGGGCATTACCTGCCCTTCTCCCCTAGTGGCCAGGCTTCTCTCCACACTGACTCGAATGAGCCTGGAGCCCACCTGGATTCAGGACTCTGGGAAATCCTCTTGCATCCTCCTCATCTCTCCTCCTGCTCCAGCTGTGAAAGCACATCTGATTGGTGCAGCCGATAACTTGTTTCGTGGGAAACATGGACCTGGATTTGGAGCCCTGCGTTGGAACCTGCGTGTGGTCTTCAGGTTCACGTCAGGAGGAGGAGCGAGGCGAACGAACGTTAAAGAGCAGCACCACGGGGAAGGGCGTCCTGAGCACGGGGAAGTACTCCCAGCCCTTCCCCAGAGCAGGAGGGACGCTGACTTTGGGCTCAGGTATTCAGGAACTGTCTGCTGATGCTCAGGCCCCAGACCAGAAACAGACTGTGAAATCCTTTGTTTTTCTAACGAGGGTGAATCCATTGTTCCATAGTGGATCGAACATTATTTTCAGAAAAACATATTCAATAACATCAGCTCCCTCGGAAGGCCAACCACCCCCCACCCCACCCCCCAACCCCACCCCCCCATCCTCATGAACTCTCTTTTAAAGGGAAAATGTCTGCTATGATGACGACTGTTGTGCCACACTCTGCCACGGTTTCAAGAGCAGAGGAGCTGGTTAGGAACTACCTATCACGTTGATCCATCCACTGGATGCAGGCGTGCCATGAGGTGAGTGTCCTGCACTGTTCTGAGTGTTAGATATGGAGCAGAAAGGAAGACGTGTGATTGTGGCCAGAAATTGTCCATCCTGGTGGGATCCTGAAAAAAAAAAAAAAAATTAAAAAGAAAGAAAGAAAGAAAGAAGCACATCCCCTTCAGGCAGATGTGGATGCTCTGTAAGTGTATAGGCATCGGCGTGGTGGGGGGCAGAATACGCAAAGCTCCTCTGGGTAATCTTTTATCAGATAAATGGCTGTGGACAGACTCACCCATGGACACCAGATAACTGAGGTCCTCCAGCAGCACAGCTCTAGACAGCGTCCCCTGGAATTTGCTCATCAGGGCGCACTCTTCCTGGGTGAAGGTCGCACACACCCTTGAGACTCACTGATATTTAAAGACATGGTGGATATTCTGGCTCGGCCTGCGCCATCCCCACAATGTCCAAAGGTGACGGTCGAGATGACAAAACTGGAGAAAGACAGGTGTGTCTATCGCAAGCTCAGACACTGTTTGAGGTGCAGTTGACTATTCCCTTGGGTTGACTGGACACGTGCCTTTCAGATGCATCACGGAGATACGCACACTCCTGACTCAGGGTGACCTCATCGCAAGGGGATATGACATGAGGGGTGTTGAGCAATAACCCGGACCTTACACACGCACACGCACACACACACACCCCCCCCACACCCCCCCACACCCCCCCCCACACACACACCCCCCCCACACACACAAAAGAGGTTCGCGGGAGTAAAAGGTTAACGTTACCTCTGTTGACACCCACGACTGTACCTAGTTGTCACGAGACAGGAAGCTCAACTATACATTTAACCCTTATCTGTTCCTGTGCTTTCTTGCAGAAAATCCTCCTGCGCTTCTTTCGCCTCGTGGAAGCGCTTGCTCTTCCCCATAGGTAGCCACCGTGGAACCAGCTGCTGCTGATCCAAGAATTTGGAGGATTTCCGGAAATGATCAGTGATCCCGAGACAGACTCTCCCTTCCGTGATCAAAGCGACTCGGGGAGCTGTCTCTCGCCCCCCCCCCCCCCCCCGCCCCCACATCCCCACCCCCCACCCCCACCCCGCACACCGCCTTCTCCCTTGTGTACAAGCTATGTCTTTTCATTAAAACGTTTTGCCTTGTTAGCCTTAGAGTCTTGTGGAAGCGATCTTCATTTCTATGGTACTGCTGTGCAAGAATCTGGAAAGGGCCCGGTAACGGGTATGTCTGTAGCTCCCTCCTAGAGCTGGCCTGTGTCTACGTACGGATCCGAGTGCCACAGTTAACTTGTGAAAGAGCTCTCTTGAACTGGCTTAGAAGGAAGCACTCCCGAATTCAGTCCACTAGAAAGGGACCCGCCCGAAGGTTTTTGCAAGTTCACGTGATCTAGGATGAACCCTTCAGCCGAGATATAGCCAAGGTCAAGGGATGGGTTTTATGAAACTAGGCAGGTCTTTAGCGTGATCAGCATTCGAGGTCAACCTTTTCTTCTATCTACGTCGACCCCAAATCCAATAAGTTCACGGGAGTGAACCGAATTCGTCAGCAAGAAAAAGAACTTGGGGGGTGATGGCTGACGTCGTCTAAAGTCTCAGGAGATGTTCACGGGTCATCTCATCGTCATGGGATTTAGAACAAGTGATTTCGATAGCTCTAGGTGGAGGAACTCCTTAAGAAAGGTTATGTGTTGTGGTATGTATGTCTACTTAAAAAGAGTTTCTCCCAGACCTTTGGGGTCACTTTAGAAACTTTAGAGTTGGCGTAAGTGGAATGATGGGGAATTCGTGGAACGTCTAGATCGTTTCCAAAGATAACCTATGGAAACGTTCTTGGCTCAACAAGTCTCAGTGGACCTACTTCTGTCTCTTTATTACAGAAGGAACTGTAAAACTAAAACTAACTGTAAAACTAAAGATGTTTCGATGTATGACTCCACACCTCTGGCATCACTTTGGGGGAAAGAAATTTTGAAAAAGTGACGCTGTGTGAAAATGTATGCTTCTAGACATGATGGAATGGAATCATCCATTTGCCGGTCCAGAAACACTGGTGTCACGGACCCCGTTCACCGTGGCTTCCTAGTTCCTGTTCATGACCGATTCAGGTTTCTAAGGGTTCTGAATTCTGATTGTCTTTTTCTTGTTTTCTTCTCCATTCTTGTCTCAAAGAACTTTACGTTCCAGAAATATATTTTACTTACCAAATCACAGATTGTCCGTTTGTTACAAAAACTTTTAGGTTGAGAGATTTTCTCTTTCTTTCTTTCTTTTTCTTTCTTTCTTTCTTTCTTTCTTTCTTTCTTTCTTTCTTTCTTTCTTTCTTTCTTTCTTTCTTTCTTTCTTTCTTTCTTTCTCTTTTTCTCTTTTTCTCTTTCTTTCTTTCTTTCTTTTCTCTTTCTTTCTTTCTTTCTTTCTTTCTTTCTTTCTTTCTTTCTTTCTTTCTTTCTTTCTTTCTTTCTTCTCTTCTCTTCTCTTCTCTTCTCTTCTCTTCTCTCTCTCTCTCTCTCTCTCTCTCTCTCTCTCTCTCTCTCTCTCTCTCTTTCTTTCTTTCTTCCCCCAAGTCTGTGCATTGTGTTTCTTTCACTTTGTTCTGTTCCTAGGTACTAAGGATTTCTTTTTAATGTCATTAGCTTAAATAAGGGGCTTTGCATTTTTTGGCGAAAGCACCAGAAAAATATTTTCTCATTAAGGGTCGGAATGTTGTTTGCCGGTGATGAGGCTCTCCTTCTGCCAGATGACTGACGATTGGATGGAGGAATATAGTACACATGAGTATGTTCACGAACACATACTGACGTTTCAGAGGACCTTAAATTAAAAACAGAGACCCTGGGCTTTCCTGGTGGCGCAGTGGTTGAGAATCTGCCTGCTGATGCAGGGGACACGGGTTCGGGCCCTGGTCTGGGAAGATCCCACATGTCGCGGAGCAACTAGGCCCGTGAGCCACAATTACTGAGCCTGCGCGTCTGGAGCCTGTGCTCTGCAACAAGAGAGGCCGCGATAGTGAAGAGGCCCGCGTACCGTGATGAAGAGTGGCCCCCGCTTGCCGCAACTGGAGAAGGCCCTTGCACAGAAACGAAGACCCAACACAGCCAAGAATAAAAATTTTTTAAAAATTAAAAAAAAAACACCAGAGACCCCCCTCGCCTCCCCCCTCCCCGCCCTGTAAAATTCATCTGAAGTGGAGAAAAAAACCTTGCTAAAAATCCTTTTCCTTTTCATTCGATCAACATGGTGCATGGATTTCCTAGCAGAAACTTAAGCGAGGTGCATGTTCATCGTTCAGCAGAATTCTAATTTTCTAGTTCTAAGGAAAACTGCTAAAACGAATGAGGATAACACCTTCCCATGCAATCCTTAGGGAAAGCTCCCACCCAATTGAGTGAAAGGAAACTTGGTTTGGAAACAAACGAGTCTTCATTTGGCGACCTTTGGTAGAAATGAGGTGAGGGAGGGAGGGAGGGAGGGAGGGAAGGAGGGGGAGAGAGAGAGAGAGAGAGAGAGAGAGAGAGAGAGAGAGAGAGAGAGAGAGAGGGAGAGAGGTGTCTCACTTTCCATGGTTCCAGTGTGTACACATTTCAATGACTAGGTGAAATCGCACCAAGAGCCTAACTACGTGTTTCGAATGTCAGTTTCCACAATTGATGAACGGTAGCTGCGTGAAGTCCAAAGTTTGCTGCTGCCTGTTCAGTCTGCAATGACTCCACAAATAACAAACGTGCGTGCCCCCGTGTCCAGTGACCGATCCTCTTTCAGAGCCTGTCGGTGATTGCCTGGTGTGTATGTGTCTGTTTTCCGGGTCACACGCAGTGTGTCGTGGTGTTGTCCCCAGCCCCGGTCTCCCCCGTCCGTGGAAAATAAAAAGAAAGAATTGCCCGAGGACGACGAAAGTGCGGCTAAGAAACCCAAAATGATGACACTGGAAGTCCACTTGGATGGGGTTAGGAGACACCTGAGCATGCCTAGGACAACACTGTCACCGTGTGAGAGACCAGCGCAAGGAGAGCTGAAGAATACAAAGAAGAAAAAGGAGGAGGGGGGAGGGGGGAGGGGGGGGAGGACAGGCTGAAGATGTCTCCAGGCGATGACGTTGGTGAAAACGTTCCCATTCAGAAAAGCACTTCGAGAGATAGTTCTGGACCCACAGAGCACAAAGGGTTATCGTGTTGGAGGCTGATCTTCAGTTAGGGGAACAACAAACAAACAAACAGAAAAACAAACAAAAAATAGGACTGCTTATCCAGAGGTAGAAAAGATACCACGCCAAGAAGGCGAGCACTGTTGAAAACTGCTGTTCCTAGGATTTTACAAAATGAATCAGATGCTTTCATGTCGATGCTTTCCATGACAGTCCACTAAATAAATCGTAGTTTGGCTCTTTTTATATTCTCTACCTTTTAAATGGTGAGTGAGTAAGAGAGTTTTTAAATGTTTTGATACGATTTTTTATTTTTCCCCCCCTTTTGGTACGATTTTTGAATGTCGTGGGACAACGGTATTTTTCCCCCGTGGAGGTGAACAAGATTGCTTTTTTGAGCTTCAGCTTTCAGGGTCATTTTAGGGTCCTGAACTGCCCTGCCCAGTGAGCCCTGTGTGTCGTTGTGCCCCTTTAGAAGTGCTGGTGCTTGATGACATCATGATATCGAAATCTTGATTGTTGACTTACAAAACCACTGTTGGGAGTTTGTTTGTTGCCTTAATCTCCCTTACCTATTGCACTCACGTGACTGTCCACTCTTTGTCTCTCTGTTTCTCTCTCTCTCCCTCTCTCTCCCTCTCTCTCCCTCTCTCTCCCTCTCTCTCCCTCTCTCTCTCTCTCTCTCTCTCTCTCTCTCTCTCTCTCTCTCTCTCTCTCCTCATAGATATACACGTACGGACACAGAGAGCGCTAACAGTGTGTCCGTACCTATAGCTACATAGGTGTGGGTGTTGATACAGATAGACATGTTACATGTCTTCTTCACCCCCTCCGTGGGCACTTAGTGGAGTTACTGGGTCGCATGGTAGTTTTGTGTGCAGTGTTTTGAGGGACTTCCGTACTGTTTTCCATACTGCTGTCTTTTGTCGGAGAGCCATTCTGTCACCCGCCAGGTGACATCTCTGAGTCCTCCAGCATGCCACGGTGGTGGTGGTCTCTCTCAGCTTGAAAAATACGTGTGCGATCAGGAGCCACTTTTTCTGCCTTTACGAACTTGCTGTCGCAACTCCAGATCCTGGGCCTGTCCGAATATCTTTGTCAAGAGAAATGCGTGCGCTTCTTTGGTTCCCCATTTATTTTTCTTAACTAAAAAAATGTTTTGTGTTTCATTTTTGTTTGTTTTGTTGTTGTGTTTCCGTTTTGCTTTGTTTTTTTTACTAAAAAAAGTTGTTTTCTTTCCTTTCTTTTTTTTTTTTTCTCCTAATTAATGAACATGTTCTGTTCGGGCCTCCTGCCCACTTTTCTCACTGGGTTGCTTGTTTTCTGGAGGCTGAATTGTGTGAGGCCTCGGTCTGTTTTGGATAGGCTCCCCTTACGGGATATGCTTGGGCTTGTCCTAGGCCTTTATAGGTCCATGTATACGTGCGCCACGAGCATAGGTAATACGTGTATGTATGTTATCCGTGCGTGCTTTTTCCTTTGTTTTCAAGGCCAGAGTAGTTCTACAGCTTGACTTCTTTGCTGGTATGGTTTGGTGTGGTCTTGGTGGGACTACGGTTGGTTGTCGATACTTACCGCACTCCACACACACACACCCCCACCCCCACGCACACGCACCCGCTCGCGCTCAGAGTGTTGCATTGTGTAGATGTACCGGAACTCAGCTTCTTTAGTGGATGGCTATGGACTCCACCCTCGCCCCCTGCCCCCCCACCCCCACCCGCCCGCATTCCCCCAACCCCCGCCTGCCTCACCCCCCCCCCCACCCCCGCCCGTGGTTGTGGTCAGTCCATTTTGAAATCCATGTTCTCGTGACCGCAAGTGCATTTTCCCCCCACCCACGCACCCATGTGTTGTCTTTGGACTTTGTCGCCGTCTAGGCACAGATAGATGTTTATTTCCACTTGTGTGGGGGTCAGAGTGTATCCTTCCTTTCCTTTCTAGCTTCTGGGCTTTGCGTGTCTGCTTCCGAAAGACCTCCTCCGTTCGAGAAAGGATGCATTCCTGCGTTGTTCTCTGAGCGCTGGCCTGGTTTCGGTTTGCCAGTCCCCGCCTTCCCTTCCTCCCTCCCTCCCTCCGTCCGGGCAGCCGGGGATCTTGCTCGTGCCCCTCTGGGCAGCCCGTGCCAGCCTCCCCGGGCACCGCCGGCGTCTCCGTGGGATTTCCCCCCGCCCAGGAATCGCGTGGGGAGCGCGTCTCCTCCGAGGCAGCCTCCCGGCGACATCTTCCCGGCTTCCCCCGCCCCCCCACCCCGTCTGCTGCCGGGGTCGCGCCGTGTCGTGCCGACCCGGGGGCTAGCTCCGAGACGGACGCCTCGGGGCCGCGCCAGACGCCCGCCGCCTCGCCCCGGGCTGAGCTCGGGCGTTTGGGCGGCCCGGCGGCGCTGCAGTGTCCTCGGTGGCCGGCCGGCGACCGGGATCCGGCCCGGGGACGTTGGAGCCGGTTGTCAGGAGCCACCTGGCGGCCGCTTTTATATTGTCCCTTGTCTCTGGAGCTCCGGCGACCTTCGTGAGGGCTGTGACTCGGCCGCCGGGCCCGAGGCAGATTTCCGGGAGCCAGGCGACGCTGGTGGCGACTGTCCCGGTGGCGCCCAGGCGTGGGCGCCTCCTGCTGTCGCTTGAGATTGGGCGTGCAGGTCTGTGAGGGTGGGACCGTCGCCGCGCTCTCGAGCCGGTTTGAGGGGCCGCCTGGCTTGGTCGACCAGCATCCGCCCGCGCCCCTCCGGCCGCGGGGACCGACCCGGCCATCCGACCCGACCTGGGCCGGGCCGCCGCGGTGGGAAGGGAGAGGGTCTTTCGCGCCCTCCGGAGCGCCTGTGGATGGGCGGTCGGGCCTTCTCCTGGCTCACCCTTCGGAGTGTTCGTTCCCCGACCCCCTCCCTCCCCGGGTCCCCACAGCGCCCCGCTCCGGAGGTGGGGACCGGCCCGGGCCCGTGCGTTTAGGCCGGTGGAGGGCGCGCGTGGGTCCCGGTGGTCGGATTCTTTCTGACCGATGTTTTTCCGAGTCGGACTCCAGAGGTGGGGACCGGCCTGGGCCGCGAGGGGTGACCCGGAGAGACCGGCAAGGGCCAACACGGGTGCGGTCCCTCGTGGGCTCCGGTCGCCTGGGAGGCGCCTCCCTGGGAAAATGTTTTCAAGTCCCCCTGGGTCCGGGGACGTGGACGGACCGGGCCCTGCTCGCGCGGGTGGCCGGGGAGGGCGCACCCGGCCCTTCAGCGTGCCCACGTGGGTTCCCGGTCGGCGGACGCGACTTTTTCTCACCCTGCCCCGCCCCCTCCTCCACCGCGAGTCCCGGCCGGGGGGTGGGGACCGGCCCGAGCCTTACTGGGTGGCCCGGATAGGGCGGCCTGGGCCCGGGCGCGGTCCCTCGTGGGGCCCGCTCGTCGGAGGCGGCCGAGTGGGATATTTCTTTTTCTCTAACCAAGTCCTCGCCCGGAGACTCGGAGGGACCGGTACCTGCCCGCGCGGGCGAACTGGGGAGGGCGACCCCGGCCCGCTCGCTGCCTCTCCCACGTTTTCCCGCCCCTCCCGCCCCGCCCCGCCCCGCCCCCACTTTGCCACCACGCTCCTCGGGTCGACCAGATGGCCCCGAGAGCTCCGGGACTGGTGTGGATGGGGAAGTGTTGGGGACAGGTGGCGGGACCGAGGTCCCGGGGACCACCCCTGCGATTCGTGGATGGGCCCCGCTGCCGGGCGTCGTGATTTTTTTCGCCCGAAATGGGCCTTTTTTGCCACCAGGTAGGTGCTGACACGGTCTTCCTTGGCGTCTGTCGCTGAGGACTTGGGGACTCCGGACGCATGCAGGGCTCTGGGCTTGGGACTGCCGCCTGGCACCCGAACCGGCCCTTGCCGCTTGAGCCGCCCGCCTGGGCCTGCGCGCCGGCTCTCGTGTGTGCGCCCGGCTGACCCGGCCCGCGGTGCCGCCTCCGGTCTCTGGCTCACCCGAGGGCGGCGGGGCGAGGTGGCGCGTGGGTCTTCCACCCCGTGTGACTCCCACCCCCCGCCGCAGGCACCCGGTGGTGGCTGAGACGGCCCCACCCCGCAGGCTCCGTGCCACGTGTCAGGCGTTCTCCTGGCGGGGTCGTCGGCCAGTGTTGCCTGAGAGAAAGAAAAGGAGGTGGTAGGGGGGGGGGCTGGGGCTGCGGCTGCCGGTGAGGCTGAAGCAGGCTCCTCGGATGATGGTCCTCACCGTGCCCCTCCCCTTCGGGGCTTTCTGGCCCCTGGCTCGCTGGATTGACTGATCGATGTGGTGATGTCGCGCTCTCCTGGGCCGGACCTAAGTCGCGCTAGACGAGGGACGGACGTTCCTGGCGAACGGGACCGCTCTTCTCGTTCTGTCCGCGGGCCCCTCGCCTCTCTTTTCACACCCTCCCGGCCTGTCGAGGGGTGTGGGGGAAGGCAGGGGTGGTGGTCTCCGGCCCTGACCCTCGGTCTCCCGCCCCCTGCCTCATGGCGCGGGCGGGTCCGTGGTCCTCGGACGCAGCAGACACTCTCGCTTCGCCTCCTTGGCGTGTGCCTCGCGAGCGGTCCTCCCCGCGTCGTTGGGGGGGGCCGTCCCGCCGCTGCGCTGCGCGCCCCTGCTGGCGCGTGAGCGTGCCTTGCTTGGCCGTCGGTGGTGCCCCTGGAGCGCTCCAGGTTGTCCCTCAGGTGCCCGAGGCCGAGCGGTGGTGTCGTTCCCTTTTCCCAGCGTGCTCCTCGGGTCCCCACCGCGGTGGTGTGTCCCCTGAGTGGCTCTCTTGGGGGGGGGGTCGAGACGGTAAGGGAGGCGTGCCTCTGTTTCCCCCCCTCGGTGGGGGGCCGGGTGCCGCCTCGTCGCGGTCGTCCCCCAACGGCTGTGCTGTTGGGGGGATCGTGTTGGGCCGGGGGGCGGCTGAGGTTGTGCCCCCGGCTGTGGCCGCGAGCGCTCCTGTGGGCCGTGTGCTTACCCATACCGCAGACCCCCCCCACCCCGCCCATTCGTGGACTGGGCGGCTTGTGGAGCGCCTCCGCGGGCCCAAAGGGGAGACGATGGGTGGGGGATGATGCACCCTCGGTGAGAAAGCCTTCTCTAGCGATCCGAGAGGGAGCCTTGGGGTACCGGACCCCCCAGCCGCTGCCCCTCCCAAGCGTGCAGTCGCCACGGTGGCGACTGCCAGAGCACGTGGGCAGAGCCCCTCGCCTTCGCGGGAGGGCTTGCGCCGGCCCCGCGGTGGGGCCGTGCGCCGCTCTTTGCCTACCGCGGCCCGCGCCTCCCCCCTCTGAGTCGGGGGAGGGTCCCGCCAGGCCGGCGTCCGGCGCGGGGCCGCGTGTGCGCGTGTGCGTGCGCGTGCGGTGACCCCCGTGGCGAGCTCAAGGGGGCGGGGACGCCCGGGCGTCCCGACTCCCCTGTCCCGCAGCCACGAGGAGCCCGTCGCGCCTGCCCTCGCCGCGAGTCGCAGCCGGCGGCGGTGTGTGGGCGCGGTGCGGGTCGCCTCGCTCGGGAGCGTTTCCCTGGGGCGCGAGCCCCGGCGGTCGGACTTGGATGAAGGCGGATCTGGCGAGGACGGAGGGGCTGAGTTTGGGTGGACGGGTCCCTCCGTGGCACGCGGGGGAGACCGTCACACGCGGGCCCTGGCGGCGGGGCCGGGTCGTGGGGAGGCTCCAGGGTGGCTGGGGCCGG